>NC_140066.1:28539376-28794688 GCF_963513975.1 Fringilla coelebs | reverse complement strand
GAGTAAACCCAAGAAGATTTGGCCCCAAATTCAAGGGAAATTATTTACGGCTGCCAAGACCATTCTGCAACTTGTACTATTTATTGTGTCTTGGGTACATTGCTGCCTCTTATTACAATAAAAATGAATCACTAAAACACAAAAGCAGGTGGAGAAGAAGAGCAAAAAAGGTGACAACCCCAGGGTTATGTTGGGAATTTACATGTGTGCAAAACAGACTTCCAGAGAAAACAATGTAATCACTCAAGCTTGCATGACAGAGTAGCAAGAGAGACAAAAAATAGCTCTATACACACACAGACACTGCAACAAAGCACTACAGGAATTCCAGTATTAAACTGCATTGGTAGGAATTAGCTTGTTCACATCAATTGCATTAAGTCCTGCAAATTCTCCTGCAACTTGTCATGAAGTGGCCTCTGTGGCAGAAAAAACTAAGATTATGCTTTCGTTTGTTCATCTGTGCAGTCACAGCTTTGCAGCCAAGAAGGAGGTGGGATGGGGTTGAACTGGAGAATGAAGATGGATATTTGATCAACTTCCATCCACAAGTGACACAAGCCATGAAGGAGCCACGAGGGCAGACACAGCTACTGCCTTCTCGTAGTGAACCCCTTGATCCTGCTGACAGCTCTCAGTAGGAACCTTTGTCTGGGCTGCTTGCCAGAGGAGGAAGGAATCGACAGTTCTGATGCTCTTACAATTGGCCAGATTTTTGCCTGCAACCATCTTGGGTAGTGACAGTCTTTGAACTTCAAGGGAAAGTGGCTTTTCCAGCAATGACATTGTATTTCTCAGCCAAGGCCATGGTTGCAGGATAATGAAAGCAGGGCATATTATCATCTGGAGCACACATGCAACACATGTTGTGTTTTTAGCCTGGGAAACCATTCTCTGAAAGGATTCCACCAAAACCTCTGAGTTCTTCACTTTTCTGCTAACAAGACATCTCCTGCCTCCACATTGAACTGCAATTTGTGCATCAGAGTAAATGGTGTGTTCCTTATCAACCAGTACCCAGAGATGTTCACACTTAAAACCTTTATTTTGCTTATTATTTAGTGGTGAACCTTTCCCATGGTAGCTCCTGATACAAAACCCACAGGGATCCAAAAAAAACCCAAGACCCTTCAGAGGCACCACTGAAACCATCTTGGTCCTCTGCTCAGGGGTTACCTGCTCCTGTTTTCCAAGAGATCAAAGTTTCCAAATTAATCTTTGCTCTGCAAGTGGTGGCCTGGTAGCAGCTGGATGTTTTCAAAGCTGACTGGTGATTGAAGTGCACTCGTGCTCCCAGGTGAAAAATGGGGTCAGCCTTGGATGCCACAGCCCAGGGAAGCTACAAAATGTGTTTCAGGGGGCTGCAGGAGCCAGCTAGTCACACTAACAGAGTGCCTGTGCTATCAAACACTCCTGCAGCCAGTCCTGGGAATGCAGGTTATACTGCTAGACTTAAAGCTTATGCAAAGTCATTAAGTCCCTTTAGTTACACGGGATATCAACCTACACGCTGCAGGGCATAAGCTGATTGCCTTGGGGGGTCAACGAGGAACGCTTCCCTCTCTGAGAGCACGGTGCAAAATTAGCTGGGGGCGCTCCCAGGGCTTTGTTGCTTTCCTGCTGCATCAGGCAAATTTAGGAGAGCACTGCAGAAGGGCATTACACCTGATGGGCCACAAATCCAGGAAAGCTTGGCAGCATTCGCTTCTCTTCACAGTGATCAGCACAGTGGAGCATGAAGCCCTGTGTGTGTGGTGCTGCCCTGCAGTGAGGGTGAGGGAAGCAGCAGTGGGAGTTTACAGCAGGAATGGATCCCTTGGGGGTGAGAAAAAGATGTCAGACAGAGTTGAGTTTGGAGCACCCTAAAATGTTGGTCTCCAAGAGCCTGAGGCAAGGAAAGACTGGCACTGCTGGCAACAGCATTCTGCTTTCTGTGGGCCAAGAGCTCTCCATAGGCCCTTATCATAAGGGTTTCTTTTTTTACAATTGTTTGATCTTAATGGGATACTTTTATCCTTCCCTTTCCACTACTAAGTGCACTTGGTTATTGGATTGGGCAAGGCTTGTGATTTCAAAACACTTTCCATCACAACTAAGTGGACATCAATTTTTTGAAGTCCCAAAATATTCTCTGAAGAGCCACCTCTGCTACTCTGACCCTTGCAAGTCTTCCTCCCCTCTGCCAGGGATGGTGAGTTTGCAGGGATATCTGATACAAGGAAAAGGCCTTATCTGAACACCTGTAGATTTAAAAATAACTTTTTTTCCTGCAAACCTGTGCTGAATCACTTTAGAGCACTAAGTGGGAGCTGCAGCCTGGTGTATGGAAAGAGCTGTCGCTGGAGTGTTGTGGGATCCAGCTTCCCATTGCCCTGTTCCAGATTTCTCTAGCCCAACTCAGGACAACATTTAACCATGTCATTTAAATCTGAGTGCATTCCAGGAAAGTTGCTTCAATACAAATCTGGATAACTGAGGATACACTCAGTTGCAGAAGAGTTATTTGGCTTTCTCTTTGAATTAATAAATTAATTAAGGAATACTTAACAATACAGTACCTTGATGGCAGGCACATTTCTACTGCAGTATCTTGCTGAGCAGAAGTGAAATGAAAAGCAGGGGTAAAAAACCCCAACCCAAGAAGACCTGCCATGTCTGTAGACAATCTTTGGTGCAGTTGCATCACATATACTAAACTAAAGGACCAAATTCAGTGCTCACCAAGCAGCTTTATGCCTTTTATGGAAATAGTATGCATTCATGCAGATGGGATCAGTTTCTTTTCAGGTAGTATGAAAGAACTGAATGAAAATTTTTGTCTTAGGATTCTGTCAGATGTCCAAGTATTTTCTTGTTATATTGTAACTGATTCAGCTTAACTGCTTAAACCCATGTTTGATTTCTGCTATATTTCACCAATAATATTTGCTAATCATCTTATTACTTCTAAAACCAGGTTCAAATAAAAATGATAGTTCTAGAAAAGGATGAAAATATGAATTTAAGGGTGGTTTCAGCAAAGTGCATGTATTATCTTTTCATTCAAGCTATTTCAGTGCAACTTTTTCTTCAGGATAAATCATTAAGACAAATATATCCTCTCATAACTTGTTTGTCATGCAATGGTCAAATCATGGCAACTCATTCACTCTTTTTTTTTTCTGGGATCCATGCCAAGTGCTAAGCCAGAAAACCTTGTTATATTAATTATGAAGAAAAAGCATGTTTTATTAAAAACTAGCCTGCTGAATATTCTGTCGTGCTGCTTTTCAGTGACAGCAGAATTGCTTTTGCATTTTAGCAATGTTAATGAATTTTCAGGGGCAGGGGGAGATATGCTCTACATTTTCCATAGCAATTTTTAAAGCAAAGTCAGATTAGGATTGTCAAAGCATTGAATCGATCTAACACTTAGGACTCACTAGAAAAGATTTGGGCAAAACTTCATGTTGTCTAAGACTGGGCCCATATCTTCCTAACTGAGCATGAATTAACACTGCCCAATTCATGATGAGCTTATTTATATTAGATGGGGTTCCCACAAAGTGTGTAAAACTGAAATTTAAGTACCCTAGAGCTGATCCCCTCAGTAAGATGCTACATGCATACTGGACCAAGTGTGGCGTGGGTCCTGGTGATACAATAATTATTAATTAATCTACTGAGTTGTGAAAATCACTGATCTCAAATTCCAGACTTAAAAAAATCTATGCCCCATTAAACACTCTCACTATATATTTTTTCCAAAGAATTAATTTTAAATGTGTCAACATCTGAATTTTTGCAATGTATTTCAGTAAATATGAATCTTCACAAATAGGAAAAGTCAGTAAGAAAGCAGATGTTTCAAAGACCCTCAGATTCCTTCATGAGAAAATATCCTTGATTGCTTGGAAGAACAAAAGAAATTTTTTTAAAACTGACTTTTAACTTTCCTTTGATTACAAGTCATTCTTCCAGTCTTTTTTAAAGAGGAGATGAATAGATGTAAGAACATATATCATGCTCTGCCAGAGCAGAGCTCTGGTCACCCCTAGCTGTGTTGCATACTTTGCCATTAACCTTCCTCCCACGTTAGCAACAACGATAATTCAGTCATTCAAAACATATGGCTGAGGGAATTTCTACCTTTTACAGAAGGGTTTGCAAAGCTGCCAAGGCAGGGCCTATCTGACCTGCTTAACCAGACATTTAGTCCCTTCAGAATGAAGACTGGAAATGAGGAAGAAAGGTTTTATGGTGAGGGAGGTGAGTCAGTGGCACAGGTTGCCCAGGGAGATGATGGATGCCCCATCCATGGAAATACCCGAGGCCAGGCTGGATGGAGCTCTGAGCAACCTGCTCTAGTGGAAGATGTCCCTGTCCATGGCAAGGGGGTTGGAACAAGATGATCTTTAAGGTGCCTTCTAACCCAAAACATTCTGTGATTTTAAGAGGAATTGCCCATGCTGCAGACCAGGGTTTTGGAGCATTTCTCAGTGCCCAGGACCAGGAGAGGGACCATGCTCCCCACCACAGACCCCCGGGAGCGGTGTGTCCACTCGTGTACCCAGGAGAGCCATTCCTTGACGCAGTAGATGTCTGCTTCAAAAAAGCCCATGGGGCTTCCCTCTTTTGTTGCATTATCTTGGTCACCTCAGTGGCCTGAAATGCAGATACAGCGGGGCTGGGACACAGAAAGAAAAGGAGAATAAAAACATACTCACGCCCAGACATGTGGTCCCTAGGAGAATAACCAGTGGAAGAACCTGAAGCGTCAAAGCACTGTTAACCATCCTTGGTTTTTTTCCTTGAAATTAGCTTTTTCTTCTAGTCTATGATTTTTCAGACGAGTCACAGTCTTTTGAGGTCAAGCTAATTCAGTGCAAATAATTAACCGTGCTTCAAATATTGTTTAATGTTCAACAGATTGGCCTGATCAAATAAATGCATCCTGTCCAGATAATCACTGCATTGACCAGTGGCAAATATTTCAAATCAGTAAGTAAAAAGAATGGGAACAGTATAAATTAACAATAAAAACAAGCATTTACCTTGTATTAGAATTATCTTCCAACTATTATTTTAAATTGGGAAAAAAGTATGAATCATACTTACTTCCCTCTCACCTGAAAAACAGTGAGATCTTGTTACATAATCCATTATTTTTAAAAGCATCAAAGTGCTTTATTTGATTATTTTCTAAATTTCAGACATGAATCAGAGTTCATGTTCTTGAGCTTGTTTCCCCTAATGTCGGAACCAGGATTCGGTATTTTTTAAAATAAAAAAATCTAAATTCTTGAGTAACCTTTATTCTCCTGAGGCTGAAGCATTTCTAACAACAGTAGTAACTCAGGAAATCAGAGAATTACTGCAAGAATAAATAACCCCCTGTTGCAGAAATGCTGACAAACTTTTGCTGCTCAGATATTGTTTGCGCTGCATGTTACAAAAACAAATGAAGTGACCATTCTTTCTCCAAGACAGTTAAGAACCTGAAAAGGTAGAAAGCGATAGAAATAGTGTACACATGTTGAAATATGAAGAAGAAAACATTGAAATCACGAGGGCTTCAAAATTTCCCATCTTGAATGTGATTTTGTGGTGAAAAAGACAATTGTGATTACAGTGACAGGCACTGAAATTTAGATGCCACAGAACCTTGTTTCTGATTCCTCACTCTGGAGCATGAACATTCCTAAAGGAGATTTCATACATCAAAAAATACACAAAGAATTTTGGTATCCTGACTATGCCACATGTGCATACCTTAAGCAGGTGCCTACAAACAATATGTGAGTCAGTATGTTGGTGGCCAGCCACAAATACAAGTTTATGAAATTCCAGATTCTTTAACTAGTTAGAAAGACAGCAAGATAAAAGGAGTTAGATAACACATGACTTTATGTAATGTGTCCTTGAGTAAGCTGATTTGCACTGAATTTTAATAGAGCCCTGATTCATCAAATCTCAAACAGAATTAAGGTATGGACTGGATCCTAATAACATCATGCTTTATATCCATGAAAGATAAATTAAAGGATGCAAAACTGCTATTGACAAACATTGATTATATGTACTTTGATGGACTTTGAAGTTGTGCCAGATGCGTCTTATCAGCCTCCGAAGTTTTCTTTTAAATCTCATTGCATAAGGCTTTTACTTTTTAATTATTTTTTTCCTCAGCCTCTTTGATCAAGAAAAAATGTAGATCATATTTGTGTGATGCTATTTCCTATGCATTTTATTTAGATATGCCCTTGTGCACAGCTCATGATATGTAAAAAAATGTTGCATGGCACCTAGTGATCTTACCCTGTTATCCTGGGTGCTATTTAATACTTAATTGACCTTCTCAAGCTTCTGAGTGAAATCTGGCCATGTGCAGAGAGCTAGCACAATGCTCATGATCCTTTTATACCACACAAATCTACACAATGAGGTGCAAGACACAAGGTTGCTGGTCTCACTTTGTTGCCAGAAGGATTTTGACCTGTGAGAATGTACTCTGGATCCATTTTTATTCTGCCCCCTGACAGTGGTAAAGTGGTCCTCATGTGAGACCCAATGGGAAAGCAAACCTCCCTACAACTCCTTCTGGTTTTAGGAGATGGACTGAAGTTTATACAATAGTTTAAACAAGTGGAAATCCTTCTTTCACTTTCCTATATACAGAAATATTTTGTCCGTAGGGAGCTTCAAGAAACTGAGAAGAGGCTTTGGAACCATTCTGACATTTCAATGTTGTGAGCCCAAACGCCCATCTTGCTTTCCTTTTTCATCAGGATATGGCCACCCCCTCTGGGCATGGGAATGCATAAAGTTTATTGTTGTGCCCAGCAAAGGCTTCAAGGGTGGTGCAGGACTCAGGTGCAGGTGTTTTTTTTGGAAATTGACTGTTCCTTAGTCTCCAAGCCCATCCTAGTGATCATGGCTTGCACATGAAGCATTTCTCTGTGACAATTTAGGTGTCTTCCAACAATAAACATGGGGGGGGAAAAAAGATAAAACCCATCAAATCCTTTTAAATTGAGAATAAATAGATGAAAACAAAAGTTTGAAGTACTGGATCAGGACTATGGTGGGCTGGGGGTTTTCTGCATCACTGTTTTTACCGCCTTGAACAAATAATTTCTCTAAATACTCCTTCATTCCCATCACAAGAGTGTGGCTAGTAACTTCTCTACTTTCACTATGTCCTGTCTGTTTAGATAATAAACTCTTCTAGCTCACTATTTTTTCCTGTGTTAATGAGCAGCTCCAGGCAAAAGACATACCCTGTCCTAGCTGTGATGTCTACTATAAAGGAAGGAAAAAATAACCAGCCTAAAAAACTGTAGTCTCAAATGATTTATTTGGAATTACTACTTAGTATTATAGTCTATAATGCTTGAGCAGCTTTGGTTGCCAGAATAAACAGCAGAAACATTACTTTGTCCTTTTTTTCCCCTTAAAATGAGAATTTCCACTGAAAAATATTACTCTTGGATATTTTTCTGCCACTGCACAGATCACTTGAATTCTGATCCTGGAAAGCATTTCAAACCCTTCCTGGCTGATAACTCTTCTCCATCCTCCAACACAAATGAATATTCTGCACTGAATCTACCTCTGTGTGTCTGGTGTATGTGGATTATTATGCTGTTAGACACACTAACTAAGATCTAGTTATTAACAACAGAATAAACAAATCACCACAGCTGTGAGGGAAGAGTGAAAATTCCAAAGATAAAAGCAAGATGAAAACATCTGCTATGTCAATCTAACAAAAGCAGAAGTTCTAGAAACAACTTGCTGGCATCAGACCACAGGAGCACAAGCCATGCCCTTCAAGGGTAAGAACATCTTTCTTCAGAGTCAACAGCAATGCCATGGAATATGCATGGATGCTCTGACTTTTGTCTTTTAGACTGCTACCATTTTGTGGCTTTTTAAAATTAACCTAATAACTCAAAAACCCTACACATGTTCATGCTTCCTCTTTAGTGTTCCCTCCACTTCCATTAAATACAAGCCCTTTCTAAACTGCAAGTGAAAATGAGAAAGGGCAGAAGCCCTATTATTCCTCTGTATACAGGAGGACTAGAGTTGAGAGAGAGTATAGGGAATTGACTTTTAATATAAAATCTGGAAAGTGGAGATGGGGTATTGTCTATGAGAAATTCATCGTGGTGCAGAAAGCCAGCATGAGGTCTAGACATCCCTTAAATCAACATTTAAAGTGTGGTTGCATTTTGCTTCATAATTCTCTCTAGCAGCACATTCCCAGTGACGGTTTCAATTCTTGGGCTCAGATCAAAAGCACAGTTAAAAATTTCAAGACAATCAAAAAAGGAAAAAACCAGAATGAGTGCAGGCAGCAGAAAGTTCTGTTGGACATGTAAGAGGGCTCTTCCCTCATCCATCCTGCTGTAAGCCAGAAGTAACTCATCAAAGGCTTTATGCTAGCTCAAAGCTGGTGCAAAAAGCTGAGCTGGTTGGAGAGAGAGGCAATCCAACCCAGGAATGCACACCAGGACCAGCAGCATCTCTCTGGCGCTGATTTGGTGCCAAACTCTTCCTCTGAAGGTGCATAAACACCACCTTGAAGAACAACCTGCCATGGTGGAGCTTTGTCCATGTACTCAGTCAAAGATTGACAGATGTCCTGATAAAAGATTTTCTGTCCTCTTCTGGCCTCTTGGGTGTTCTTTTAAATCTCTCCTAGAAGAGCTCCAAATATTCTTGTTAGCTGTGCTGCTTTCTGAGCCCATTTCTGTATCTTGGAGCTGCCTGCTAAAAGCATTAAAATTGTAAAGTGGTGGATGAAGGAAGACAGTTTTGCTTTCAAGCTGAAAAACATGCATCAAAGCCCCTGTAGTAAATTTACAGAGTATTAAAAACAAACAAAAATCTGACCGTAGGGTAACATCATTTTAGGAAAGATGCGGTGGCCTACCTCAAAGTCTGCATTTAATGTGCACAGCACTCACTTAACCTGCCTAGGCTATAAATCCCAAGGGCCAAATTCTGTCCAACCATCCTAAAACAGAGATATTTTTAGACTGCAAAGGTAAAGCTAATATAGTCTCTCTGCTCCAGTTACCAAACACCTCCTCCACAGGCCCCACTGGTCATTCTCCAGACAAAGTTGAGAGCAGGGACATTAATCTGAGGGAACTCATACAAGTAAAGATGTAATAAAATATGACCCCCATGCTATTTTGCATGCATTAGTGGTAATCACAAATTTGAAAACACCTGAGTTTAAAAAAAACCCCAAGACATGCCTCCAAAATACATCATTAAATAATAATTACTGCAATTTTAAAAATTATTTTTCTTCCCATTTGCTGTAGTGTAATTACTTTAAAAAGGACTCACAGATTTTTCATAGTCATCCTTTTTTTTCAGGAAAGGAATCCAACAGGTTCATACAGTAACAGATATACTAAATATCTGTGAATTCTTCAGCAGAACAATTTAATATGCTGCTCTATGAATTGTCTGAATGAAATAGCAGAGACAAGTAACTTCAGGTGCAAAGACCCACAAGTGTCATGAGCATCACAGCTATGCAGTTCTGACAGAGCTAAAGAATTTTCAGTGAGAACTATACAAATATTTTATTCTCCTAAAATGTTTCAATTTCCTTCTGCAGCACACTAAGCAAGTATATAATCAGATTTTAAATTTTCATGTATTTTCTAATGGTCATTAGGGTATATGGACAGAATTATTCCTCTGAATGGCCAGCTGGAAGGCTGTACAGGGTGGCAGACTCTGCCTTAGCTTCTTGTTCTCCTTGTGGAGGTGGTGACATGAGTAGCCTTGTGTCGTATTTGTCTTGGTTTCATGTTCAATTTGGCCAGCCTGGTGTGATAAGCAGGGCCAATTTGGTTGAGCATAAAGACGTTGATTAATTTCAAGCTCAGCTTCCCCAGGTTACAATTCCTCTTTTTGTTCCCTCATCTCAGATCTATACTTTGACCTGTATTTTCTTTCTGAAAAGCTGTTTTTTTCTGTAGACACTGATTAAGTATTCAAGGTCATTTTTAACATAGTTGGAGTAAAATAATTTTTTTTGTAATTTAAGATTCTGAAACTTGTAACAGAAGCAGCACAGCATGGTTTGCACTTTTCTCTATGTAGCAGTGGCAACCACAAGTAAAACTGATCATGGTTTTTATCAGACTTTCTTGGATGAGAAAGTTGTCTCTCAAGCAGCAATGCTAAATGTGAGCAGCAGATCAATAACTGCAGGGGCAATAGTTTGTAAGTTAGTCACTGGAATTGTGAGCAGATCCTAAGGGATTTTGTGTCCCGTTTCCACTTAATTTATCTTTACCTTACTCTGAAAGCTTCATCCACAGTTCTTCCCCCTAGTTCACTGCATTCAGCACAGTTTGCCTTCTCCCTCTGGTCCTCTTTAACCAGCCTGTTTTTTACCAAGCAGCTATCAAACAAATCTCTTTTCATACCTTTCCCAGTCTCCAATTCCTGTTGTCATTGCAACCAAACCTTGATGGCTTTAAAGATACGCTGATGGAAGGTACAAAGAGCCAGACCTGGTGGAAGTGATGGAAGCAAGGTGTTTGCAGCCCAATGGGTCTCTGTGTCCCTACCACCAGCACAACCTTCAAAGGGCCAGACTGGGAATGGGCAGACCCAGCACCATGAAAAATCAGAGTCTGGGGTTGATAAAGGGAAATGCAGACAGTGTCCAGTGAGGCTTCTCTTGTTAACAGACAACAACTGTATCACCTCACTGGAAAGTCACTGTGGTTTTCTCACTCCAGACTCCTCAAAGGCTCAAAAGTTGAGCATTTTTAAGGTTGAGAAAATTTTATATGAGCCTACCATGACAATGTTTCATGATAGAAGCTGTCAAGTTCCTCCTTTCCTAACCCTTGGTAATAACATGAACATCCTGGTTGACAATCTCCCTGTAAAGCATCATAGTCTTCCAGCAAGAAGAAAAGAGGCAAGAGTCACTATGTTCCTATGAAATACTTCACAAGAAGGATATCAGTGAATTCTTTTGGCTGTTGTTAAAAAGAACCTTTTGAGAAAAAGTTTATATTTTGTGTGTAAAGCAGCCCTTCTCATACAGTGGGTTTAGATGGCCCCTAAGCTTTCACTGCAAATTTGGAATGTGGAGGTGCTGGTATGGGTGGCAGCATGTATCAGTGTTTACATTAAAAGTAATTACAGTGATGTTATAATTCCTAAGCCAGGCATTGAAAAACTGAATAATTTATTGTTAAAACTAATGCAAATGTGCTCCAAAGTGGAACTGATTCCTGAGCAGCCTGATCTCAGCTCTTCAGTGACATGTTGGAGACAGCAAAGCAATATGGTTACATTATTTTAAAGTCGGTGGTCTGTTATAACAGTATATGATTTTTAAATCCTGTATTTATTTCCCCTTTTCTCTTTACCATGGTGCCTCCCTAGCACAAAGGTTTCTCCTGTCTGACATCCTCACTTGTGCACCTGAGTGGGACCCCAAAAACCAAAGCAAACGCCCTCCTTGAGGGAAGGCTCTTTCACACCATGTACAGGATACTTTGGAAAAGAAGGTTTCAGGCAGGAAATGAAGCTGGAAAACCATTTTCCCTGGCCCCTGAAGCTAGTCTTGAACAGATTTCCCATGGGGGAGCTGCCCAGCTCCTGGCATTGCATCCAGCAAGGGGGCCTGACAGACAGATGCTGCACATAAATTCCCTTTACTCTGGATATTTGTGGGTCCATCCTTCCAGGAACCTGCCCCATATACTGGCTGCTCAAGTAAATTCCAGAGGAAAGAAAAAGCATGTCTGAAGTTACCTCTTCCTCTTCCTTCTCTGCCCTTCCCTCCCAAAAAAGATGCACCCCCTCTCCACGGCCCATATTTCCAAACTTTTTGCTTCTTTGAGTGATTTTCATACTCTGAAACAGCATCATTGAATTTTGCTTAGTTAAGGCAAGAGGGCTCATGTCAGAAAATGTTTGCCAGATTGGGTCTCATTTTGTAACATTTCCCCTCAAAGGATGATTCAATGATGCATCTTAGAATCAGATTCCAGAGAGGGAACTAAAAGAAACATCAATAAAAAAAGAAACTGTGAGGAAACTAAATATAGAACAGGCCAATATGAATTAAACAGCATCCTAGAAATCTTCACACAATAATTGATTTGCTCATTTGTACTTCTTTCTATTCTTTAATCTTTCAGCAGGGCTTCAATCCTCCCCCCATTGCTTTTTTAATATTCTCTGTTCATCTGTTGTCTACAATATTGTTTCTGATCTCTCTCATCCCATCAATCATCTATAAAAAGAGACTAGTCCACACACTCTGGTCTCCAATCCTAATGACTGTAAAGAACTAATCACCTAAACTGAGTGATGTTCATTGTTGTAAGTGTCTCTTTGATTTATTAAACATCTCTGTATAAATTCCTGCATGTTTTGCAAGTTGTTTCCTAGAACCTGTATGAAGGCACTTTGAAATCCTAAACCTGTCTGCTTATGGGGTTTTTGGTTCACCTAATAAGGGGATTCTAGTCATGAAAAATGAGCTTTTACTTAACTGAAAGGAGCACTCAATTCCAAATTCAGGTCAGAGCCTCAGTTTGAGCTTCCCCTGAATATGCAGCAAACTTACAAAGCCGCTCATATACACTTGATATTAATTTGAAAACGCTGTGTGCATTGCTTTGGGATGTCTGCCTGCTGATGGAGAGCCATAGACACCATGGAAATGCTCCTACTGATGGCATTTTCCATAGCTGTCACTTTCACATGCAAGCTCCTCAGTTGATCAAGTGGACTTCCAATCTGATTAATTAAAACTTAAGAACTGAGTATGTTCACAACCTGTCCTGGTCAAAGCAACATTTTCAGCACTGTGCTGTTGTGTGGGGCTGCCCCACACAGTGACAGGGTGGGATTCCAGTGCTGAATCAGGGCCTTGGTGAGAGCACACTGATGGTGAGGCCACTCAGTGCCCACCAAGGGATATGGGGGATTCTCAAAAGGATGTGAGGTCCAGGTTTTGGGAGCTGCCTCCCCATCTAACCTGGTCTCACTTGAAAGGGAAGGAGGTACTAAGGACAGAGCAGAATTCAACACGAGCAAGGTAAGTCTGAAGATTGTGTGAGGCTTCTGAAAGAACCCAACATGATGTTCTCGTGAGCTAATTGCCAAAAATGGGAACTAGACAAAGCATTCAATGGGCACAGCTGTTGGTAGAACCACACTCCACGGACATCAGTCAAAACAGAGGACCAGTGTCACCAAAAAAGCCTCTCTGTGCTTTTCATACTTTTTCACCAGCACCTTAGGGTGCAGGACTAGAAAGAATAGACACAAAGTGTTTGAATGAGGCCATTCTGGAAAGGATTCTTTGCCAAGGAGAAATCCACTCCCCTTTCTCATGCTGGATTTGCACAGAATATCGAGTCCCTGCTAAAAATAAATGCAGACTCCATAATGTTCACCCCAGTCTTTAGAGCAGTCCCTGGCTAATGAAGCAGCCACTGTTACAGGCGGGTGAGCTTCATGCATTGATTGCCTTAGTGCCTCATACTAAGTAAAAAGGACGTTAATAATCTTATTATTACAGAAACATCATGGAAACTCATAAATATAGATTCAACAGTTAACATCACAAATCTGTGAAAACCCTTTTTTCAGCACAGTATGGGCAGAGTTAGGCTGTCGGAAAAAAGAAGTGGGAAAAAGTGTGTATAAATTATTCTATAGATTTGCCCACTTTTTATGTTTACAAAACGTGCTCTAATACCTTTCAGATTTTGTGTTTTGTAACCATGTGCAAAACAGTCTCCTTCAACCCTCTGGTAAGGGAGCCAGGCTGGTAAATCTTGGTTTGGTATATGTAGCTCATATGAGTTTCCTTTTCAGTGTCAGTTTAGCAGATCAAGTGCTGCTCTTAGAATGAGATTTTGTTTCCTTGCATTCCATTTAGCATTCCAAATTTGCTTTCTGCCAATATCTCAGGATCTCAAGCAAACATCAGTGTTTTGTGATTGCAGTTGTCACCTGGAGTGGCCACAGAAAGTGATTAGCTTCCCTACAAGTGCCCAGGCTTAGAAAAAGCTGCAACATAAAAACACAGCAGAAGAGGGATCTTTTCTCTCTATTATTTTTTTTAAGTAAATGTGACAATTATATTTTGGGAAAAAATATTTTCTTTCCCCAAATAACTGAAAAACAACTAGAGATAAAGGAAATTAAGATTTCTGTTCAAGAAAATATTCCTGGATCTAATTAGTGATGTTTATAATGTTCCCATGATGTGTACTCTTATATATATAGTTGCTATAAAAAGATATTTCTATTAATATTAGGTGAGAGCCCTCCATTACCCTGTTACAAGAACATAAATAAATAATAGCCCTCTGCAACACTGGTGTCAGCATCTTTATCACAGGTGCTGATTTGGGCTAGATGATTTCCAAACTCTCAGGAAGGAGGGGCTCATTTCTATTCTGAGAAGCTCCCACATAGGGGACTGTCACACAAATGGACAGAGGTTAGGGACAACCGAAAATTTCCACTTGTGTGAAATCCCTGCACCACAGAAAGGCTTGCAGGGAAAAATGGTTTTAAAGAGCTTCAAAAGTAAAATGCAGGCAGGGAAGGGGCTTTGCATTGTGAGGAAAAGATCACCAACAGGAGAGCTGAAAGTTCACAAAGAATTTAGCCCCCAAGCAAGTTTAACAAAAATGTTTGCTTAGAGTCATATCACACCATTCTGCAGTCGGATCACTTAAACTAATCATATCCATAAAATATTTACTGATGATGGACACTGTCTACAAATTTAGTAGCATTGGTTTCACTGAGAAATGATCTGTGATTTTTCTCTGTACAATAATACTGGCAATTTCAAATCCGTTATCTCACAACCTACCTAAATCTTAATATTTTTTTTCTCTCTTGTCAAACAAATGCTTTCCAAATCTATGTGGGATAAATACAATGATGATTTAATGTGTTTTACAATCCACTGAGATTTAAATATATCAGCTCACCTAGGAATGGATATTATATATTTTACAGCCCTGGTTTGGGAGAAAATCCTACATCTTGAAGAAAAGAAACAAAGACCTTTTTTTTAATGATTTGAGTGCGTTGTTTGAGTTTTATTTTCTTTTCTTTTGTTTTTCCCTGAAAGCTGGTTGCTGCTTGAGAGGCACCAAGCAGTAAAGAAGACAGAAAGCAGTTAGTCTTGCTGGAGGTGAACTGTAGGGTTAGAGGGCAGGAGAGGAGGTCAGAGGTATATATGATCAATACAATATTGCACAGGAATTGCCACAGAGGACACCTCATGCCTACTTTGTGTGAGCACTTATAAATACCTGTCTGTATTGCCAATGCCTGGCTCAGCTGAAAAAGGTTCTGTATCTTTGACGTGAGGCAAGAAGATCTCCATCCCCGCAGTTCTACTGAGATTACTCAGCTGTGAACAGATAACTCGATACAAAGAAGAGGAAGAAAAAGCAAGGAAAAAAGTAGAAGCAGACAATTTCATAGAGCCCAAACCAGACAAGAGTCTCTCTGATGACCAAGGGAAAAGCTTTGATAAACGGTAGGGCAGCTCCTCAAATCCAGGTCTCTGAAAGTGGGGGTGGAACACTGCAGGAAATAATATGAGAGTCCCTGCTGTGGGAGTCAAGGGAGACAGGGAAAATAGTTCAGGTAATAAAAAAAATGTTAATATTACAAGAGTGGAATGCATCTGAGTATAATTCCAGACTTTTAAGTTCAGTTTTAAATCTTAGAGAAAGAAAGAGGCAGCCTGCTGCCATCTCACTAGTTTGTCACATTGGGTTTAAGGTGTAGAATAAATCAAAACTTTTTTTTTTTTTGGGAACATGGTACAAAGAAATGCATTAATAATACATGAAAAAATCTTCATCACGTTGGTGTGCATCAGTGGAAACACTATTTTAAAGAAACTATGAGCAACACATGAAAAGATTTGACCTAGGTTTCACTTCTGATGTGCCAGGGTGGGGGCAAGGTGAGCATTCCTCTTACCTACTGATGTGTTACATCTGTGACTTCCTACTTGGGTAGAGAAGTTGGGTTCCCAAAGCAGGGATGATTTTTTTTTCCCTACAAGCAAGCAAGGAAGTTTGAATCCTCTGAGCCATCCCCTCTAAGTGCGTTCAAGAGGAACAGAGAGAGAAATAAAACAAAACCTCCCAGTTAGCTGGTAGCTGCCATGCCTTTTCTTCCTCTGCATGCTGAATGTTTAAATGTCTAAAGGCTCTGATGTTTGCTGAGAACAGCAGTGGTATTTGTGCTCAGCTTGGCACTAGTGCAGACATGGGACACATGCCTACATCCTGTGCCCTTCTAAATGCTTGTGATTTCCTTCCCTTTTGCTTCCAGATATGCACTTTTAAAAAAAAAATTAAGGTATACAATTTCTATTTATGGAAGAGCATAGCTGGAACAAATATTTGTTTCTAAGCTAGCTGAATCTATCAGGAATCACAGTGTGGGAAAGATCAAAGGGAAGACAAGATAAACACAAAAATGTTATTTGTGGTTTGGATTGTGGCAGCGCCCAAATGCTCCACACAAAAATGGGACCTCCTGCAGTCAATACTGTACAGGAAAATTTTCTGTGGAAATTTTCTTGTCTTCTGAATCACCTGGCATCTCAATAAGCAAATTTAACACAAGGAGGATGAAAACAGATTATTTCTGTTAGTGACCAGAATGAGGGAATGCTCATTTTGCCAGGGCATCTCTGGTTAACTTGGTTTGCAAGAGCTGTAGGCACCCTCTGCCCAGCTGGTGATGTGATTACCAGAGATATGAGGGTTCCACCACCTCTGTGGGGCTCTCTGTCCAAGAGAGATCCCTTTGGATCCCCAGTGCTTCAGGAATGCAAGAGCTTTGGTCCCACCAGCTCTTCCAGGAGCCCCCTGTCCTCTCAGAGCTCGTCAAACACTGTCAGACCAGACAATTTCCTGCACTTAGTGGCCACTTGGTGGACAGAGAGCGTGAACAGTGGATGTGACTGTGCTGCCCCACTGACAATCTTGCCCTCCAACGCTTGCTGGAGGATACCTCAGTTGTGCCTGGACAAGCAGAGAGGGAAGGGGAGTGTTCTGCATCCAGCTCTGCGTGTCCTGCCAGGTGGGGGAGACCCATCTGACAGCCCTCACAGGGCTCTGGCATGCATTTCACTCCTCTCTCCCAACACACTGCCACTCCATCACCCTCCTCGACCCAGATGTTCAGGAGAAGAGTATGAGAAAGGGGGAATTCGCTGCTCCAGCAGACAGTCATTGCTCTCCCTATATATGCCTTCAGCCTGTTGTCACCATCTTCATTTGCAGTTTTGTGAACTACTTTTAACTTATTTAATAGACTCCCACAATAGGAAAAAAAGGCCCTAAGGAAAGAGAATAAAAGTTGTTACTTTGCTAAGACCTTGCCTGGCAAATTTCAACTCAAAAACCCCAGAGAATGCAGAAGAGATTAATGAAAATGCTGAGAATCACCATAATAATTCCAACTACCAGCACCAGTGTCAGCAGGCTCAGCAGGGCCTGTCATTAGAAAGCCCCCTTTTAAATGGGTGTCCCTCCTATTAGTTAAATTATCTACACTGCAGCGAAGAATATTCCAAGGTGACAGAAACCGAGACAGTACAGGCTGCTAAAAATGAAAATCAGATAATTGCTCATAAATTACTTCTGGGGTCTTTCAAGATCTTTCGGTCTTGCTGACTGAAAGGCAAGTCATTTGGAATGCAATAATTAAAATAAAAGCTGCAACATACAGGAAATGTGGTTGGAAGGAAGATATTAAGAGATGCATTGTACCTGCATAAATTATCATCTGGTTTTTGATAGCATCCTGAATTCATTCTTATTCTCCTTAAAAAGCAAGTAGAGATGAGAACCTTGGCATGGAGAGCACCTCTGGCTATGGTCCCCAGTCTCTTCCCTGGATCTTCACACGTATTCCAGCCAGGGATAAAAAGGAATATTGGATATTATTGTCCTTTCTCACACTTTTCCCCCAGTGCTGTCTCTGTGTAATGCTCAGTGACACCCACCCCTGACACTGGGTGCCCCAGCAGTCCTCAGATCCCCTGGTGACTTCAGCCCCTTCAGAGAATGGGCACAGCCCTGCTCACAGGAACTGAAGGGAAAACCCCAAATTTCCTCCCTTGGGATGGGATCTCAGGACTTAACCCGGAAATATTTTAAACAGGTGGCCTTTTCTCCTAATTTGCCACATCTGAGGGTAAAATTAATGTCACTTGGTGTTCAGCAGAGCCATTCCTGTATTAGTTTTTTCCAGCAGTTTTAGATGAAAGCTGCTGAGAGACAGAAGGGGTACTCTGATGAGCTGAAGGTCAAGACATCATCACCTCTTCAGCTGTATTCTCTCTTCATTTTCTGATCATCCCACACAGCTACCAACTGTTTGGAAGAGGATAGCCAAGGAACTCCAGAAAATGTCTGTTAAAAATCCATTTGACACTCATTTACTGCGGACCACGTTTGGTCTAAAAACATTAAGAAACTGTTTCACCCCTCTTGGCATTTATTGGACTACATGGAGATATTTTTTCAGACTTTACTTGTTATTTTTTTTAAAGCCAGACTGTGTTTTGTTAGTTGCCCAGAGGATTTCATGCATGGGGTACTCTATAAATAAGACTTATTATTCCCCAGCGACAAATGCAGCTTCTTTCTCAAAAGTTCCATAATAGCTCCTGTGGGACAAACAGGAGTTTTCTGATGGAGTTAAGTTTCACAATTAAAGAAACACCTCCTGCTATAAGAGGGATGGATAACAAGTTTTTAAACCAACATTTAATTGCTGAAGACAACAAATCTTCTGCCTATGAGTTACAGCTGGGTAGTGAGAAGGGGATGACATCAGTCACCAACTGTGATTCTCTGAGGTTCCCAAGGGAAAAAAATTTGGTTCCCCCAATCCAATTTATATCTTGGAGGAGGTAGGGGAAGCTGTAAAACTGACCAGGCTAGCATAACAGGCTGGTGCTGTTATCCTGATCTCAGCAAGGCCAAGGACTGTACAAGCAGCTGAAATTCCCTGTGGAGCTCAAGATGAGGCAGGAGAAATTCTGCAGGATGACCACTGCAGCATGGACAACACTGTTTCTGGGAAGGAAAATACAGGATTTCTATCTTCAGGGCTGCTTCTCTGCACTTTTTGCCAAAAATAAATTAACCCCATGAACACAGAACAAATGTACATATATTACAGGGCTCCTTTCATGAATAAAGGATGCCAGGTCACCTAACCTCCTTCCAAATAAGTGGCACAGGAAGGGAGAGAGGAGAAGTGAAGGTAATTTGATGTTACAGCAGGGAGGAGACAGAGGCTTGCACATAGCTGAATCATCCAACAACCCAATCTGCCAGAAAACAGCAAATATCACACAACTTCATGTGATTTTCATCAATCTGTCCCCTGTCCTAGCACTGCTGGAATGTTCTATAGCAGGATCTCAGAGATGTGTCACAGCAGAGGCATTGCAGCCTCCTGGCACAGCCCCTTCCAGCGCTGATCTCCTGCAAGGCTGGACCTCAGCACAAATGAAAGGGATGGTTTTTCCAGTTATGACATCACTTCCTCACAGATAATGCTTTTCCCCAGTCCCATCACCTAAACCTCCCTTAATGCCTGGTGGTTTAGTGCATGTTCAGAATTTCCATTACAGTGAGTCTTTACCATTCTTCCTGCTTTTAGGCTCAGGAAATACTTTGTGTAGGATTCAGGGCATGCAGGTGGGAGTGTTCCTGCAGCCTGACCTTTCTATGATCTGTAATTCTCAGTGGCCATGGTTTCACCTTTATCTGGAAACTTATAGGAAAAAATCTCTTTTGGAGCAATGAGAAAAAGGCTGATTAAATAACTGCCTATCATCTTCTGGGATGGTTATCCCTCAGTGAATGCCTGAAATCAGCAGTCAAGAACAAATAAAGAGCTCACACTCCTATTTCATGACTAGATCTCAGTGTCACACTGAAATGAAGCCAGTTATCCTGAGTGGCACCTGAGTCTTTTGGAGCTGGACACAAAAGGCACCATGGATTTGGTGCTCAGAGGCACCACTGAGGTGCCTGTCTGCAACACGTGGGCTCCTCTTACTCATGTTTGGGGTCAGAGTTGCTATGTTAAGGGGCCAGGGCTCCCAGCTGAATGCCCTGAGGCGGGCTGTGTGCTGGCAGTATGTATGAAACATGTGTGTGCAGCCCAGAGGAGATCAGATTTGTTTGTAGGCAGGGGAATTTTGAAGTTTCCCCAGGCAGGCATCCGCTAGGGAGCAGGTGGAGATCAGGCTGCAGAGTTGGTATTTCATAGGTCTCAGTTCCTGCCTTGCCAGTTTCATGTGCTCCTCTTACATTTCCCTGCTCCTTTACCACTCTGCTTCTCTATACTTACTGTTGAAAAATATTTACATGAAAAATATTCTAAAGGGAGAGAGGTTAGCAAAACTGTCAACTGGGCTAAAAATATTAAGCAAACCATTTCCAGCCTCCATGAAGTAATAGATTTCTAATGCTGCTTACTCAGGACTTCTAGAAGGCTGCTGTACTCACAGGAGGGTGCTTTCTTTGCTTATTCTATGCAACAGTTTCATGTAGAATGTTTGTTTGCTTCTGTGAGTGAAAACCATATATTTTCTGATGGAGATTGCTTACCTCAAGGAAAACCTAAATGTAGATCTTCAGCCTTGAGAACATTAACTTTTTGTGCAATTTAGACAACAAATCACAAAATCATAGAATCATAAATACCATGATGGAAGGGGACATTAAGGACCTGGTCCAACCTTGCTTGGCAAAAGCAGTCTAGGCAGCATGCCCCAGCACCCTTTCCAGCTGAATCTTAAAGTGCCCCAAAATTGGGAATCCAAATGTAAAACCATTCAAATTTTCCTCAAGAAATTCTTGAGAAATTTCTTCAAGCTGGAGCAGATACATCCTCAAAAAAGTCTGTGGAAATGTGTTGATATTGAGTGTGACCTCAAATCTTGGTACCTGAACATGTATTAGACCAGGTCTAAGCGCTCCATTCAAGTGCCATTTTCTCGTGGTAGACCTTTACATTATTCTCTCTCTCCTTGGCCATAACTTTTTTTTCTTCCATCAAGAGCAGAATTTCTGCCTTTCCAGATAAGCATCCAGCCACCTAAACCCCTGTATCTGAGACAGATGTACTGTCTGTCCCAGTAAAACTGGGACTGCTTTGACAGCTCTGCTGCAAGGTGTTCCTGTGTTTTTTGATCTACCCTGCCTCTGCCCAACTGATCAGGACTCACCTCTGCACCTGAATGAACTGGATCATATTTTTGGTGAAGAAACAGGGAGGATAGAGGAATGGGTACCCTGCTGTGCTGGCTGACAGAGGACAGAAGGAACAGAAGGAAGAGGGAGGGAGTCAAGCTGCCAAATGCAGCTGCAGCATATGACATTGGGACAGACAGCACAGAGGGGACAAGTACACATGGATGGAGCAAATTCTGCAGTTTGTTTACTCTGCAATGATGAAAGAGAAAGGTCAGTTTCTATACACCCTGGCTCATAGGCTGGCATATATGATTCATATATATGTATTTAAAGTCTTCTATATCTCTCTGGCTCAGGCTGCCACTCATTTCTAGTCTTCTAACAAGCAGGCTTTTGAACAGCATTCACGCTCACTTTTTAAGTTTCCAAAGAAGCATCTCTGGCTGTAGAGGCTGCTGCTAATGAGAGATGAGGCAGTGAGGAGACAGCACTACTCCAGGTTGTCTGTGTTGTGCCATCCTGTGCTGTGTGAGCAGATGACAGCCATGCTCTGCCCTGCTCTGGCTGCACCATATGGGTCAGAGTCTGTGTTAGCACACAAGTAACCATTAACCTGGCCTTTGCAACCAGCTTCCAAAAACATCTCTGAGTATTCACCTTTTGTTCTGACTGTAACAGTTGCATTCAGGAAAATGTCAGTGAGCAACAAGATAGGGTTCACTAGGACAGGAATCACAGAAAAGCAAAATCGTGGCAACACAGAATTCACCCCAGTCCAGGCAAATAAAGAAACTCCCTCTCACTGCCTTTTCTGTGCAAAGGGAGCTGCATTTCAGCTCACAGACACAGCAAGGGGCTGCAGCCACCAAGTCCCTCAGCTCTTCCCACCACTGGGCACACAGCTGACATCTTTGTGGCAGCAACTGCAGCTTTCTGTGGTCTGCAGTGGGAACACCTACACAAATGGGTGCTCAACATCTCTTAGCCCTTGGTCCTTTGGGATTTTAGTCACAAAGCAGACGAGTAACTCCTCTACACCTTTACACTCAATGCTAGAGGCACTTGAAATACAAAAGACTGAAAATAAGGTATCCTAGTTTGTACTGAAAGGTACCATTTAATGATTCACAAAATACAAGACTGAGAATTGTGTGTGCACACTTTTATGTTAATAATGTAGCAGAGCTGCCTGGCCAGATGTGTTGGATAGTCCCAGTAGAAGTTTTGCTGACTCCTGTGACCCCATCTGCTTCCCTCCACCCCTTTCAAAGACCAGATACTTTTCTTCTTAACGTGGCTGAAAAGTTGGGAAAGTAGGCAGTACTAGCAGCTATCCCTATGAGCTGCCTCAGTTCCACTGACACATAATTTCCAACCAGTAAGAACCCCACAGAAACATAGAGAGTCATGGTGCCCCTTCTCCTCCTTTTTTCTTTTTTTTTTTTGCAAAAACATCTTTATAAGAAACTTCCCTACACTTGGAATATCAGTTCAGTATCAGCAGAAGATAAAACCAGTGATTCAACAACATAATGGAGGACTCCCACATCTTTGGGAGGGCATCAGAGGAAAAACTCAGACCTGCTATGGCTTTGATTTGCTATGTCCCTGCAAATAAAAATTATGTCCACATAGTCTTACAGAGACACAAAAAATAGAAGAAGGAAATATGACTCTTGCTCAGTTAAATATTTTTTAAAACCTACAAGTGCTCTCCACCAGCTGTCTCTTTTTCTCAGCACAAGGCTTCAGGGGCTGGGCAGAGCACTGCTGGGTGAAATGGATATACTAAACATTGAGCAAAACCCCTTCTCATTTACAGCTCTCCTGCTTCAGCAGAATTACATCAGGGATCTGTTCCATCTGTGGTACAGAGCTGTACAATTCATACACCCTCCTCTGCCTTAAAATTCCCAAGCTGCACTGTACAAGCAAGGAAGCAATAAAAGACATGGTGCACAGACAAGGCTTAGTCTGCACTCAAGCTCTGATGCTGTAAAAAATGCCTGGCTGAAACAAAGATCTAAGTTCCACATCATTTATTTAACTTTCAAACATCATATCCTAGGTTTTACAGTGATGGGCACTACAGAAAACACAATGAGAAATAGATGGGTAATTACAGTGGTGGTTTTGACTTTTACCATCATCTAAAACTATAGTAAAGTCAGAAGACACAGGTTTATGCTTCTTGAGATACATGTTTAAATCAAGTTATGTCATAAGTGATCTGAATGTAATGGTCACAGCTTGACTCCTCACCAGTCTTGGATAAGTGACTGAGATTCAGAATTAGGCACAATTTTCTGTATCAGAGCACGTGTACTGCACAGTTTGGTACAAATCAGCGTGACTGGCAGCACACTCGGGACTAGGAGAAAAGGAGAAACTTAATTTCTGAGAGAAAGTTGTGATGTGTGTGGGAAGCTCCCCGGGCAGCTGCCCACGACCTGGCTGCTCCTGAGCCTGCTGCAGTTTGAGAGAGGCACTGCTCGGGCTGGGGGGAGAGCAAGGGGCAGGAAGAAGCTGCCGGTGGGGGAAAAAAAATATTATGAGAACAACACAGACATGAAAGATGTTTTAAATGTCACGTATGTATAGATCACAGGGCAACTTTGAAATGCTCGATTAGGTATTGAAGTAGCCATCACACAGCCCATAACCCCTGACTGTTCCAGAAGCCCCATGCAGGCAGGCACCGCTCGGGCTGCAGCATCCTTTGATGTCCAGCTAGGCGACAGGAGCGTGAGTCACCGCGCGGCGGAACGGGGTCAGCGCCGAGCATCCCGGGGCAGCTCCCGGGCCGGGCTGGTCCCCGCAGCGCGGGTGGCCCCGGCTCCGCAGGGTGTGACCCGCACGGACCTGCCGGGGGGACACGGCCCCACGGGGACGCTCCGAGGCGGCGATGTCCCCAGGGCTGCCGGAGGGTGCAGGGGCGGCCAAAAGGCGCAGCGGGGCGCGGGGCCATCCGCGGGTGGCAGTGTCCCCGCGTGGGGCCGCCGGTCCCCCGTGTCCCCCGGCGGGGCCGCGAGAGGGCAGTGACACACAGCCGAAGGAAGGGATGGATGGATGGATGGATGGATGGATGGAGCGCGCCCGCTCCTGCGCCGAGCGGGGCTCCGGCTGTGCCGCCGCCTTCCCTCTCATTACAGCTTTGGATAAAATTCCAGAACAAAGGAGCAACACGAGGATGTGCTCATTGCGGCGCGTTCCAAGTGTCCCTTACCGGGTCTGAAACAAAACCGGGGCGGGTAAATACCCGACAAGGAAACGCTTTGTGCGCCGGGAGCTCGTAAGATGAAATGAGACTTTCTGTTGCGGTTGTTTGTCAGGCTAAAATAATAATTGTATCGAAATTCATTTTTAATTAAACTGTTCGGTGTGCTCGGGGAATCTACACTGGCATGTATGGAGCGCCCATCATTGCTGTATCGGTGGGCTTTATCTGCACAATCAGTTAAGCTTAGTATATTTTAATTGAAATTCTTTCAGTCTTTCAGCTGTTACTTCCCCCTTCAGATTATCATTCATATTATAGCTGCATTTCATGCTTATCCTATTCTGAGTGATCAAAAGGATTGTTCTGCCATTATATTTAATGCTTCCCTCACTTTCACAATCACTTTTTATTATAAACTCTTGCTGTTATGAGGGAATTTGGTGCAAATCAGTTCACACCTTTTTGTTAGCTATAAACCAGATGTAAGAAACCCCAACATTAAAAACACACAGAAGTGAATGACTGTCATTCTTGATAACAGAAAATACGCCACTAAGATAATATGAAATATTTTAAAATGTAACTGGAATATGCAAGATGTAAGTCCTGAAATAATTTTAGCAAAATATACCCCTAAAATTTCCAGGCGACAACCAAAATTCAAAAAAGGAATGAAAAGAGAGTCTGTTTCTGTCCTGTTTTTATACAACACATTTTATTTTACTTAATGAAAATAAGTCTCTTTTTAAATTTTTGTTGAACATTCTTGGCTTATCTTACTGTGAGAAAAAAAGGAAAAAGAAAACTAGGAGATTTATAGGTTTCTTGTATGAAAGAAAAATGTTAAAATTAAAATTATTTAAGGAAGAGAGATCTTGATTTGCATTTCTCTATTAAATCAAAATATTAACTTAGTTTAAAAAAATTCTGCAAATGGTTGTATCAGTTACTACTCTCTTAGGATTGCAATTTTTTACTGAAACCCCTGAAAATGCATTTTCTAACCTCTCTTTGATATTTTTTGTCTCTCACCTCACCAGTAAGGCACAATTTTCAGTTTAAGTCTTGGTGCTGAAAGCTGCGATCCTGAGCAGCCCGCATTCCCTACCTCTGTTAGAAACAAAAGAGACAGGATGCAGAGGGAAGCTCAGAGAAAGGAACAGCCTTGGAGTTTGATTTTACTTCAATGGGAAGCATGACATAAGTGAGAAGAATTAGTGTGAGTCCAGTTTTGGAGGACAGCAGTCCACATCCAGCGCTGACAAGGGAGAGGACTTAACCTAATAGTTTGTTTCCACACCTCGCAGCCCTGAGCCCCAGTAACATCCACCACACTCCTCCTGAACGAGGCATTTATTGCAGTTTCTGAGAGCTAAATTCTTGCCAGTCATAACAGCATCATTCTGGCACTCAGCGTGGACCTGCACCTTCCATTAGGAGCTGCAAGGGCCCTGGGAGTGAAGCTGTGCTGAGCAATCCATGGTCACCTGCTCAACAAGATTACAGGGAACTTTGCCATTTGTATGTCAACATTTAAACCTCAGGAGTTTTTATCTAAATCCAGATAATTTATGTGAGTCTGTCTATGCCAGTATGGCAAGGGAAAATAAAACCAACTTTCTCCAAGAATATGTACTGCCTGGTGATGATTTCCTAAGGAAAAAGCAGGTTTTCCTCTCTTGTGCTAAATTTCAGAAAGCTTGTACCTAGGGACACCTTTTCATGACTTACACATAGGCTCTGGCAAATTTTTTATTGTGCTTCCAAACAACTGATTTGCATCCATGATGTGTCTTAAAATATAGAAGAAATACTTAAACAGATGGGGAAAACACTTGCATATATCATAGCTTATATTCTGTATGCATATATTCTTATAGAAGCTCATATATTCATATATAAGCTTATATATTCATTTATAAGCTTATATTCTATTGCATATATCATAGCTGTATATATTCTATATGTTTTTATTATATATCTGTATGTGTATGCATTCGTGGAAATTCTGCATACAGCCGAGGGGGAACAGCACACTGGAAATGCACCAGTTTAGTTTAGTAAATTCCTGTTTGTACTGCCTAAGGGGAGTAGAAGACTTGTCGGGCTCCTGGGCAGCTGACCGGTCTGCAGCACGCTCCGTGTTTTCCAGCTGTGAATCTCCCATGGCCCATGAAGCCTTTGCGAATGTCTCCTATTGTTCCGAGCAGCATCTCGCCGTGCGGGGAGAGCTGATCTCCGCAGCGATCCCCTCCCGGCGGACAGCCCAGCCAGGCAAGCCTGACATCGGCACCCCCGCCTGCGCTCCCCTCGCTCCTGCAGCCCTGGGACACCAGGCAATCTCCTGCCTACTGGGAGCAAACGCCAGCCCAGCAGTGCTCCAGACACACTCTCCTTCGGGGAGGGGGCAGAAAAATATCTTTTCAAATTCGACTTCCTCCCCCACGTTGTTTCCCCCCCCCCCCCCCCCCCCCCCCCCACTCTTTTAAATGTCAGACTCCTACACAGTTTCTTTGAAAGTTTGAACAGTTAGTTAGATCAGTCTGGAAGCAAAAGAAACCACAGCACATTTCACCTTTTGGAGAACTTTCCAGGAGACAACACGCATTTCAGAGCGGTGACGATTCAGTGTTTAGCTCTCTGGGGTTGGGGCGTAGACCTAAAAATTCAAAACATTTTTTTGTACATCTGTATTGAATCAGGGCTTATTTCTGATTAGGGTGGCTGAATTTTTTATTATTAAATTATTATCTAAATTGATCATTTGTATTTGGGGACATCAGATGGAAATGTAGTTCTGCTCTAACACCGTTCACTCTGCTTAGGATCCGAGTTGACTGGGTTGGAAGGTTTCTGATTTTTCCTTCAGCTGTGTTTTGCCCGAGGTACAGCCCATGACAACAGAGCTTAGCTCTTTGACCTACTCGTGGCAATTTCTTTCACTGTGCATGAAAGAATGAGCATCACTGGGAGATGCTCAGACTGCTGCTCTTTCCCTTGTCTTGGTGCTTGATGGGAAGCTCATCTCTCCTTCTCCTTCTTGTGGGGGGCTGGATGCTGGAGCATCTCAGACTGATGGTATAGGAGGCACAGCTGAGACAGGCTTCCCAGGCAATTAAGTGCTATGAGAGTTACTGGTCTGATTTTGAACCCTGAGCTTTTAAGGGGAGTTTCTTCTGCTCTATCTTGCACTGAGAACTTTGCCAGAACAGTGAGCTCACCACATAAGTACTGGCAAAAGCAATGGATGCAGTGCAGTCACCCCCAGCACACTTTGTGAGGGGTCCATAGCAGCCAAACACACCCAAACACACGGCATAAAATAAAGGGAGACAGAGGAGGGAAACAGGTTTGAGTCTTTACTGCACCTGGTAACAAGAGTAGGTTGTATTTCCCTGTCCTCCACTCCCCAGAGCAGCATCAGTCTGGAGCTGAACTAGGTCCAGTGGTCTACCAAAATCATCTCTGGTGAGCCCTGGTTTTGTGTGTGTGTCATCACCCTGGCAGCACCAGCCAGGAGGTCCCTGACATTTTGGGGGTGCACATGTGGACACTGCTGTGCTAAAGAAAGAGACCTAATGAGCAGCAGTGGGTCTGAAGGGCCCAGATAATGATGCATGGCTGAGGCAGACAAGGCTGCTGGCTTGCACATCACATGGGCTGTGGGAAGTGCACAGCAGGATGCTCCAAGCACCATTTCCTAACTGCTAAATGTGGGTTAGCCTGTTTATACCATATCCAGAAACCAGCAGGGTACTGTCCAGGCAGCAGGTTCACACAGTCCACACCAGGAAAGAGAGAGGGCAGCAACCATGTGTCCAGGGGAGTGCATTGAGCAGAAAAAGGTTCTGCCTCCCAAGACAAATGAAATCACTCAGTTTATAACTGCAGAGGGCTCAGCAGTGATTTGGATTCTCCAGGACTTGTCACTGAATGATGTGACTCCCATTCCCTGGGTCAGGGCTGCCACAGCAGCTGGCTGAGAGAGCAGGGTGGGGGAACAGGAGCACCACTGCCCCTCTGTGGGGCCTTCACAGGGTGGCTCTGGCTGCACTTTAGGACACATTTTTTTAGATGTGCTGTGCAGAGGTGAGTTGTGCTCATACCAAGCTTCAACAACTCAGTTTGTGGTTGGGCAGCTGAGGGCAGCATGCTTGAGAGAAAAGTTTCCTTCTGGCAGAGCCACTCGGGATGCTGGGAGGGCAGGAGATGAGTGGCAGGGACGTAAATCACATCTGCACAACACTGGTGATCGTGATATACCACAAACCATCTCTGGCAGCTCTGTTTGCCTGGAGATGGCAGCTGAGTCCACCTCCACAGTATTTTCAGACTGTGTCATGTCTGCTGTTTGTATGCACTGAGGTAATGGTGAATTTTAACTAATTTTTTTTAAGGAATGTAGCACAAACCTTAACAACCTACAAAATACTGTGATTTCTCTATCTGGGACCATCAGATTTACCCACCCCATGTCAAACTTTATCCCCCATCATCATCCATCAGGCAAGAGGAACAAGGACACCCTTTTTGTAGCCCCCAAGCCTAATTCTGTGACATCCTAATATGTTGCCTTAACTCCTAGCTCTCCAACCAGAACCCCCTCAGCTCTGAATTAAAGAGATGACAGAAGCACTAAAAGGAAGGTTCCTTCAGTAACAACTGTGACTTCAGAATAAGTGCTCTCTTCTCGATATTAGCAACACAGAAACACTCTTGTTACCAAGCTCAACTCTGTGTACAGTCTGTGTATAACCTTTTAAACAGCTTTTGCTGTAAAACACAAGTCTGTGTTTGCTGTAACAGGAGCGTTTCATTCCTCACAGTAGAATAAAAGGGTTTGCTGAAAGAGAAAGGGCATTCCAAGTCCCTGCTTTGTGCTCTGAATTCTTTTCCAACATCTTCCTTTTAATACATCGCAAAAGGGGGGAGAGAAGAAAAAAAAAAACACATTTAAAAAGAAAAAAAGTGTTTTAGAGTGTTTTCCCAAGAAATATCACACGCTGAATTGAAACACCTTATCTACAAGGAGGTCCTGGTGGCAAGTGTAGAAGCAACACAGAAAAAAAATCAATACAGCCTGCAGAGATTAAAAACATACTGGAAAAACATAAGGAAAATGTAACAATTAATGCCAGTTGTACATATAATACGTGAAAACAAAGCACAGAGGCATTAGTCTCTACACACAGATCTATTGGATAGGTAATGCTTTTATCTCAACTTGAAAATGGAAGCTTTATTAGACTGCTTCCCATCAGGAGGCATCATACCAAGAACAGTGTAAGTCTCTAACTAGCTGAAAGCCTCTTCCCCCCACACCTTCCATCCCAATCACTTTGCATACCCGTGAAATTCAAATGGCTCAACCTCAGACTGAGGTGGTGTCAAACCAGGGTTCAGATTCACCAGCCTGCATGAAACCACCCGCTCCCCCTCCGTGGAGGACATGAAGCAGCTGACCAAGATGCCTTGCAATAGGTGGGAGCTTTTTGTCTGCAATTTAAAAAGCCCCTCCATGAAGCTGCAGCTAAAGATTGTTTTATCAATGCATTGTATCGTGCTGTAGCAGCTGTTAATATATGCCTGACTTGAATAAAATATCCTACACAAGTTTCAGCTGTGGGGGGTTTTGTAATTAGTGTGTTCAGGCACAAAAATCAGGAAGATATTTAAGGTGTTGCTCTGCTGAATGATTCCTCAAAACTCCCTCCAGCAGTTTTTCATTCATACAATAATTGGACCCAATTTTATCATTTAACCCAGTATCTTGAGTGTAAACCCCAAGAAAAGGCATTAAGTAGCTCTTTCTTCTAATGTTAAAATACACTCCTAATGTTTAAATATACCTTGAAGTCTAAGTAGAATACTTGCATCCTCAGTTTTCTGGATCAGGAACAATAAAGAGGAAAATCCCCCTTCTCATAGCACTTACCATGACATAAATTTCAATAAAACTACACAAGACTCACAGCAGGACTATAGATAAGGGTAAGCATCAGATAGGTGACAATACTGGAAAAATACCACTTTGCCCTACCTTCTGCTGCCTTCACATCAAAATAAATCAAGGTTTACAAGTTTACTTTTAAACCCCAGAAACCATAAGTGAACTCATGGTTTACTCATCCCCTTTCTGACACCAGCAAGTAGAGAGGTAGGTACGGGGTCACACAAGTGTTGGTGGGTTGGACACCTAATGCTGCTTCAAGGCAGTAAAAGAGCCAAGCTGACCAAACTATCTGAGAACTCTCCCAGTGAAGGAATTTTAAGGAGTATGAGACCAAAAAGCATACAGGCCTCTGGCTGATGTTTTGTGCAATTTACATCCAAATACTCCCACCATGCTCAGCATTGCACGGAGGTCAGCAACGCAGCAGCCTCTTTAATGGAAGTCTGTGCTAGACAGACACAAACAGGAGCAGGCAAAGAGAGAGATTTCATGGAGCTGGGAGCTCTGTTTCACACAGATTTCATAAATGGCTCTCAGAGCTAAGCTTGCTTTTTGTGGCAGGGGCACCTCCTGCTTTGGCCAGGCTCCCATTTTAGCATCGTATAAATCCAAAGGGATAAAGAACATACTTGGGCACTGGTGTTCCCTCTACAGACAGGCTGCCTGCCAGCATGGATAAACAAAAGTACTTTTCATTTATTAGTTACTAGTTTTCATTCAAACTCCCAGAGTGCCGATTCTTTTACTTTGGACCATATCCCATGCTTCCACTGAAGCCAGTTTTAAGATTCTCCTGATCACATTGAGGGCAGATTCATTTGGAAACTGTTTGAAAGGCTCAGCTCTGCCATTCTCACACAAGGTGTAAAGCAACATCAACAGGTAACTCCTGAAAATGACTTTGCACAAGCCAAATTTGCAAGGGTTTAATGAGCCTTGGATAAGACCGAGAGCTTTTTTTCAGTAATGCTGTCCACTCTCAGCAATAAGTAATAAACATTCCCGACACCCCATGAGGCAAGAAGTCAGAGCTGGGCCTACTTTAAGACATATAAACTGCAGAAAAGCTATTAAGGCTTCATAGCAAGCCAATGATCCAGCCAATGCTTGGAGTGCAGAAAGTCCTGGCTTTTAATGCACATATGAACCTGTTAGTGCTGGGGTTCAACTTTTTCCTGTCAGTCGTCTTGAGTGTTTACTAAATCCAGATGGCCTGAGGAAATAAATGAGATTAAAAAGAGTCTGTTTCATTCTCACACTTCCCAAAGCCCTCTGCAAAAGTATTGTGTTGCTACAGATAACACATGTACCTGCAGGCATCGGTGCAACTGTTACAGACGTGCTGGGGACTCCTTTTACCTTGTCCTCAGCAGAGCTTAACAGCCTTTAACACTTCCACACCCACAGAGAAAAGGAACACGACATTCTGCTCTTGTTCCTATTGAAAAATGCTGTTTATTCTCTGTCTTTCCAAACTGTGAAACATTTTCTGGCCTCTCCACAAATCCTTGGTGGCATTTTCAAAATGGGAAGGGTGGGGGGATCCTAGCCTCTTTGGGAGATGCAGGAAGGGCACACATGGGGCATGGGCTCTGCAGTGGTGGAGAGGTGGCAAGTGGAAGCACTTGAGCGCTGAGAATCCCCACCCACACCAGAGGAAAAACCCCATGGGTTTGTTTAGTCTAGAACTAAAGAAAAAGGCAGAGAGGGCAAAATCCTTGACGTGTGAATGGCTGTTATGAAAGAGGAATGAGTAGCAACCCTCAGTGCTCCACAGAGACATAAAGATATGTTGAGTCTGGGCTGCCATCCCCCTGGAGCAGCAGAAAGCTGCAGAGTGCCCTCGATGGAGCTGTTGGGGAAGATATCAGAAAGGATTTAGGGGTTGCTCAGTCCCATCTCAGCGAGGGAGAAGGATTAAACAGGTTCCGGGGGCTGCACCACAAAGGATGTACAGGGAGGAGATGAGCCCAGCTGCCCTTTTTTTGGGGTGCAGCAGGAGAGATGGGGGTCTCTGCAGCCCCAGCCTGTCCACCAAGAGCTGGCCATGCTCCACACTGGCCCACAGAGGAATGACATTCAGCAGAGAGCTGACCACACAGGATTGAGCACTGCAGTGCTTCAGGGAACAGCAGAATGGGATGCATGAAGACCAGGAAGGCACCCAGGGTGCTGGAAGATTGAGGAAGAGGATGCATTCAACTAATTTCACCATCCACATGGTGTTTGTGGGCACGGGCTAGACAACGTCATCTTTGTAGGAAAGATTGGGGAGATCTTGATTTTTCACTTTTAATAGCTACTCTTTACTAGTAAGTCCTTCTCAGATCTCCTTACCTATGACTCTCATCCTTCTTCATTTTAATCTGATGAAACATTTCTCTTTGTGTAAGAAAAAGGCATCAGGTGGAGAGTTTCGTCGAGGATGAGAGGAGGGAATGGTGCTTGGGGTAAGGGGTTGTGGCTGGGGGAAGCCCAGATCACTGCTACCAGAGACTGGGATGGGTCTCCTGCTTGCTCCCCACTTCAGCTCTCTGCCTGCAAGTCAAAGATAACAGAGCTCTTTTCTTTCAGCCATTTGTCTGGGAAGATTTGGGGTTACTGCACATCCAGCAAGAGGTGGCCCAGGCCTCAGCGGAGATGCCGGCACTTTACCATTGTACAAACAATAGCACCTCTGAGAAGCAAGCCCTTGCTTTGTATATTTACTTCGTTTCTTCTTCAAGCTTTGTTAGGGAACCGAGGCACTTAGGCTGGTTACTAAAATAAAGAAGTGCTATAAAAAGAGATCGGCTCTTGCAAGGAAATCCAAGCTGCAGAAACATGAACAAAGATCCATTGAAAGGCAGTGTTAAATAAATACAAATTAATTTTGCATAGTTCCAAAGTCCTTCAGTCAACAAACGCCCATCCTCATTATTATTCAATAACATTTAGCTAATATATTTGGATTTGCAAGGCAAACATTTTCAAACATTTTTCTAAATTAGCACAAATCTTCTGCTTCGTCTTTTCTTCATCTACTGTCAGCGGAGCAAATAATCAGAGAACAAATAGTACTCTGCTTATAAATTCTTCTTGCCAAAGACTCGACCTCTAGAGACTTGACTTCACATTTGCTTTTCTGTAGAATTTAACAAAATTAGTCAAGCGTGATTGGTTGCGTGTTTGTCTCTTTTCAAAAGCTCAGAAATGTCTAGCTCCGGTGATTAAAGGAAGAAGGGAGATTTTACTAATAATCTTTAAGTGGAAGGATATTAGAATGCAAGAAATATTTATTAACATCCACCTGTAGGTAAATGCTTATAAAATTTCATCTTCTGTCAAGGTTGAGGTCATTCCCACTTACTGCCACAAAGTGAAAAAATAGGGAACAAATCCTCAGATACCACAGATATCTTCCTGGCTGGGCTGTGGGTAGGATAGGCCAAATATTAAATTTCATAACAGGATAATGCACAGAGCACCTGCATGATATGGCCCTACCCTGAGGCACAGACAAGCCGAGATGATTAGGTATTATCAAAAGCTCATCCTTTCCCCTCTTTCTCATTAGACCCAGAGGAACACACTCTGGCTGAACCATTCGCTGCATCGGGTGCAAGGAGGAGGCATCTGCATTTCAATAGGGTGCTTGTCAAGGCTGACAGCAACTGGAGAGCTACTTGTTATAAGGCTGTGTACTCCAGTTGCCACAGCCCTACAGGATGTCTCTTTTTACTGCCAGTGCACTCTCCTGTCATTTGGGGGCCTTACAGCATGTGAGTGCCCTCATATGGGCTCCAACACCTCTGGAAAGGAGGAACAACAGAGCCAGGCCCAGATTCTTGAACATGGCTCTACCTTCATTTTTATGAATCAGGCTTTCTGGTCTTGAATGATAATAAATGGAGGATTTGGAGATCAAAGGTAATTTGATTTCTGAAAGAGAGCTGTGATCTGTGATAAACATGCTACCTGGGTTCATTTCAAGTCAGCAACATCAGGGAAGTTATACAGTTATTGCACTGTTGCTTCCCCTGTGAAAACAAGAAAAAGTCAGAAACTGGCTGTGCTCACTTAGGAGGGGCTGTCCCAGCCATCACACACTGGCCAAAGGCAGCAGAGAAATGAGTAAAACATTTGGGAAGAGCCCTGCCTGTCAACATCCAGCAAGAAGTGGCAGACACTTAACAAGTCAAAGAACTATTTGGTTCAATGGAACAGAAGAGATTTTTGTGTAGGAAATTCATACCTGTTACAGATCTGGCCTTCTATACCCTGTGCTCATGGTCCTATCAGGAACTGTGTATAATAGTAAGTGTCACTCCCCAAACCAACTAGACTGACATTTGCAACCATGACAGCTCTAATGTGCCACATCTTAACCAAAACAATATTCAGCCACTATTTGGGCATTTCCAAAAGAGAAAGCTACCATGGAAGCATGGTTAGCCTCTTTTTGTGTCAGCCTTTGACCTGGTGCTAAAAGGAGCTCCTCTGAAGTTTGATGACACCCTGTATGAGTGGGCCCTCTGACTCTCACTAGAACTGGAATCAGCACAATGGACAACACCACTGTTCACTGTGAGATTAGAGCCCAGGGGGTCATATTCCATTTTTCTCTATGAAAAATGCTTCCTTCAAACCAGCATTAACACTTGTATTGGCTGAAACCAGCGTCTGAAAACAGTGTCCAAGCCAATGTACTACAGTCAGTTGCTCTCTGCCTGACAATAATAAAATGAGCTAATAAAATCTCCTCTGGAGGTTCATTTTGGCACCAATCACTTAGTACCAGTTGCCTCACTAATGTCTTCATTTCCATTTCTTCCATTTTCCCATATACTCATCTCTTCTTACTTTCTTATGCCCTGCATTTCCTCCTACCTCCTCTTTTTGTGTTACTTTTCCATCACCACCTTTCAACATTCAGCTTATTGTCTTCCAGTTCCACTTGGGGAAAAATTAAAGTTCATGAACAACATGCCTACAGGCTCCTTCAAATATGGCTTATCTCAAGTGGTCCATTTACCCCTCGGCCATTAAGCAATGCCTTCAGAAACACAGCAAGTACATTCTCTGAAAGATATATGAGGCAAGAATAGAGCTACTGCCTCCTTAGTGCATGTGCACATTTATGGGCAATAAACTCAGCGGGGAAGGCTGCCCTGTGGGTGAGTTCACCAAGGCAGGGCAAACATGGCAATCAGCTTTGCTTTTTGCACTTTTTCTCTTCCTGTGCCTGACTAATGTCCTTGGACTGCACAGCTTTTCAGCAGTGGTGTCTGTAGGTGACTATTTCACCATTCCTTCCTTTGACATCCACTCTTCTTTCTTTACAGAAGAGTTTTTATTTTCCCAAAATTTTAAAAATAAACAACCCCTCCCCTTTTCAAAACACTTGGAGAAAAGAGATTTCTTATTCTTTTCACTAGGCAGTGCTGAGCTGCTAAAGGGGCAAACAGTTGGGGTCAGCATTACCCAGGCTGTAACAACCAAAAAAATGTCCTTTTACACTCTGAGACGAGCATATTTTCTGAGCAGCCTTCTGCATTTAAGAGAGAAACTATGGAAGCACCTGCTCTTGTGCTTTTCAGAGAAGTTCAGACCCACACAGTTATTGTAATCAGCTCCCTAAAACCACCAATAAGTCAAAACCATTATTCTGAAAGACAGAGCAAAAGACTCACTGGTACAGTGAAAGGGCTCTTCCTGACACATGTCATGAGTCAAGACAGGGTAGCTGAACTCCATTTCACACTCTTCAAACACATGAGTTCTTGGAGCAGTGCAGCTGGGCTTCCAGGCACCACAGCTTGTGTCATTCCTGAGACCAGCAGTGTCCCTGCATGCTGGTACACCCAGAAGGTGAAAAACAAAAATGGGAGCTGCATGGTGGCTTCCTTGATACAGTGTGATACTGGAAAAAATGATTTTAAAAAAGGATAAGCAACAGGCATCTTATAATCATCCAACAATCAAATCCCTCATTGCACACAGGGCTTTTTCAAACACACCTGGATGTCCCTGAGACACCCCTGGTGAGCTCTCCTTCAACAGGTGCCATGCTCTAAAACAAAGATGCAGGTTGGCCAGGTCACCTTTTGCTGGGTTAAGACCTAAAGTGCTGGGTCTCCCAGCAGATCCATCAGCCTCCCTCTGTGCACACTCCAGAAAGGGCAGCCCTGCAAAGCACATCCCTTCTGGCCTTCCCAGATCTTCTGATGCCCAAGCCATCGTGTGCTTCAACACAACAACTCCTGGCTAAAAAGCACACCTGAACATGGCTGAAATGTTAAAAAATGCTTCAATAACTTCTGCAGCTGGAAGTTTAATTCACATCAGTGCTTTCAAAAACTTCACCCTGTGTTTCAGGTAAATTTAAAAGATATTGGATCTAGTCATAATCAAAACCAAAACTTTGAAACTGGGTCTATTTCCACTGGCCTCAGCAGGACCTGGATCAGCCTGACATTTATGTTTAAAATAATTTATTTGAGAGTGTGCACTAAGTGAGCCTGTTCTAAATGTTACCTCAGTCATTGTTTATATGGAATTATTGTGCTCCTGTAACTTCACTGAGCATTCAAATGACCAAAATAGCCATTCCTTTATTATTCCAGCTGTCAAACTCCTCATGGCAGCTAGAGGTATCTCTCAGCCTAAGTGACAGCTGCAGATGACTCAGAAAAGATTGAACTATTCTAAATACTCTTCTTCCAAGGATGAAAATCATTTGTCCTCACTCTTCTAAACACAAGCCTTTTTGTTTTGGGTAGGATTTTATTGTTTGTGGGGTATTTTTTTTAATGTCACAATTGGCTTTCTTCATTCTTATGAAAAAAAAAATTAGAAAAAACCAAGACAAAATAACCTGCTGCAAACTTCACCAAGTATGAAAACCACCAGAGGCTTTGTTAGCTGCTCACAAGGAGTTAAACTTGCTGGGAGTAATTACTAAGCACCTTCCAAAATAAACAAATAAGAAAAATAAAGAAAAAGTTTGTCTTTCTTAATCTACTGTGTTATCCCTATGTTTGCCCAGAAAGCTTCTGTAATTTTGATAATGTGAAAAATAATTTCTTTGTCCTTATGGACAAAAAGTGTTTTTCAGCTCATTGTACACTGGAAAAATCTTGACTGTAAGGTGCTTTGTAATTTAGTTCTGATATACACCTTGGCTAACAGGTGTAATTAAAAACCCATTATAATCATCCAACAAGCAAATCAGAGCAATCCCGAGAGGAGCTGAGCTGTGAGAGCCTCTATTTATAAAATCATATTTAATGTAGTCTTATCTCTACACTGAAAAAAACATCTGTTTAACATACTGTAAACAAAAATATTAACGTTCCCTGGCCTTTTTGTCAGAATGACTTATGACAGGATCTGCCACATATGCAATTAAGGTGCAGCAGAACTGCCCAATTTCTAAGGAAACAACTACAAAAACATTGTGTGTTTGCTCCTGGTTGTTACTTTCAGCTCAGGAGTGAGAAAACAAGGACTGACATAGGGGGAGCTGGGGGGATTTAAGAGAGGTTTGGTCAACAATGTGCAGCCTCTTTGTTTTTTATGTCTCAGCCCAGGCATAATAGAGGTGGCAACAATCTTTTTTTCCTGTGATTTTTTTTCTTCAGATTGCAGGAAAAATGCACATTGCCTCAAGTGTTAATGAGCTCGAATTAAAAATAAACCAAAGACAAAAAAAGCACAAACAAACTACCACCAGCACCACAACAGAGTAATAAGCACATTTGCATAATCCACTCTCTCCCATGCATTTACAGATAACCACATCTTATATCCAGAAGATGAGTTGCAGAGTGTGCTACCACGGGGATAAAAATGGGAATATAAGCACTTTATGGTTTAAGAAGTTCAACTAAAATAACACAATGAGACCAACAGAAATTGGCCATCAACCATTGTCAGTGTCATTCTAGGAAAGTCAGTCATGGAGTCAAATCTTTTCCACTGCCCTGTGAAATCAAGCCTCCCCCCAATACAGAATCTAGAACTGGTGGATAGACATTTAGCTGAGTGCCAGGATCAGGATGGGCATCTGTGCTCAGAGGCTGCTCTCCCTGGGAACAGGACACCTCCAAACAACACCCCAGCATGGCAAAACCCAAGGTGTTTTCCACTTAACAGTGGGAAACCCACCAGCATCAGCAATGGTGCTGCACAGTGAGATTTCCTGGGGAGCTTCATGGACCAGCTTGAGATACCACACCTGAATTCTTGTGTGTATCAAAAACCAGAACAAGGAGAAGAGCTGGAAATGCTCTGAGCAGGTGGAGTCTGGAGCTCAGCACTGCCCATGCAGTCACAAGCAGGGGTAGACGGAGCTCTGCTGGGAACCTGGCACCCTGAGTCACCCACCACTGCTTTATGCCAGCCTGGGTTATCATCCTCTTGCTTCATTTTTGTCCCTTTGTTATTTCACAGAGTCCCATTACAACTACACTGCTAGAATAAATCAGCTTCTCTTTAGGGATAAAGCTCTATTTCTCTAGTTCATTGTGGCCAGGCTTTTATAAGGATGGATATTAAATGCATAAATAATTATGTTTTTGAGGAAACAGAAAATTGCCTATAATTAAATGTTGATAAAGCATGTGATGCAGATGAGCAGCATCCCAAGAACCTGAGGAAATTGATCAGAAAATTTTTCACAGCTAGTACAAGGAACTGAACCATCCTACACTGCCTGATTTGTTTACTTCCACTTTTCACTTGGAGAAAGCATCAGATTGTCTATATGGTTTCTGCTTTCTGGAGACAGGTTTTTATTCCTGGTATATTAACATGCCAATATGCAAATGGAGAGCCTAATATGCAAAATCCAGAAGCAAACAGTCACATGGCACTTTTGGTTCCTTCAGAAGGGCCCACATATGGTGTATGCATAAAGCACACAACTGCTTGCCTGGCCAAAAAGGTGTCCTTGAACTCCAGGTTTCAATGTCATGAAATGCTGTGATAAATTACTGGAATGGGAAAGAAAACCAACGCAGTCTGAGGCAGCAACATGCACAGGTTCCCTAGAAAAATGTCCAGCTGTCTCATTCCCCAAACCTGAAGGCAGTAGGTATTGCTGTGCTAACAAAACTCTTCATGAACAAACCCTTGCTACGTGCACTCCAAGACATGACCAAAACTCTGTGGCTGCTGAAGTCAATGAAATATTTCTGACACATAAAATGGCAACAGGATCCTGTCCTGTGTGACAAACCTGTTCTGCTGGTCCCCTGTGCAGGCATGTGTGGTTAACTTTCAACATCTGCTCTTGTTGTGAACTGGTGCAGAGGGTATCTTAATTCAGACAGAAGTGATTGATAATTATTGTCCCCAGAGGGATCATGGCTGAGCCACCCACAGCAGCAGAATTACCTGCTGCGTGTTCATTTCCAAGTGGATAAGTTGATAAACAGATGGTATGTGGCTTGCTTGGGATTACATTATTATAGTTAACAGCAAAATGTACCTGGTTAAGAGAAATCACAGGACAATCCAGTTTTCAAGTGCTGTTTTTCCTTTGAAAACACTTCCAACTGACTCCAGCTGCATAGCTGAGCCATTTCTCCGCTCTTCTCAATAGCACAGTTGAGTAAAAAGGGAAGGATTTCCTCTGATGTTCGCTTGAGCCAAAAAACCAAAACAACCTCAGAGTTGAATTTACCACTCTTCCATAACCACCACGTATCAGAAGGGACTGTCTGAGATCACAACCGACACACAAAGAAATTAATTTGGTGTTGACACTTCACGGTGCTTTGAGATTGTAAATCAGAGGCTGCTTGGCAGGTAACAAACACCACCTTCCTTAAACACAAGAACACAGCAGCTGAGGAGACTTTCTGAGTCATCAGGCACAGTCCCCCACTATCATGGATTGCAGCAGCTAATATCCCTGTTCCCTTAATAACCCTCATTATCACAGCAGCTAAGCATCTGGCAAAGTACACAACGCTGGCACCGTCTCCCCACAATGATCTGAGCCTGTGTGTGTGCTAAGAGGGAAGAGATATGATTTGTACATTTTGATAGACCTGTGAACTTCTGAAAACAGACAACAGTCGCTTAGAGCCCTATGGAAACCTGGGCAGGAAAGATCTTTGAAATACTTCTCAGACAAAAACAGATATAAAGCAAATTATTCTATCCCACTCTATACCTGGAAGGATCACATTATATTTAGGCAACACATTCCTTCCATGCAAAAGTTTAGTCCCAGACATTAAAAAGAACAAATGAATCTTTCTAGTTTTAAAAAGTCTACTGTAGCAGCTTAGACAGGCACACAGCAGAGTCAAGTGAAGTGCGTATTCCCTGTGATAATAAATCTCATAACGGAAATCAAAGCCAAGTTGAACTGCATGTTAGGCATTAAGCGTGTCCCAAACTGCTCATCTTGCTAAACCTTCATAATAAAATAACATTACAGTCTCTATAATTACATGGTGCAATGATGCCACAGGAGTAAAGCCTAAAGAAAGGCTTAATTCTCCAGGCTTTGCAACAAGTGTGAATTGGTGTGGGGCTTAAAAGACACTCACAGCCTGGACCCAAGCCTAGGTGCAAATAGGACTGCCATATGTGACACAGACCAGGCAAATGGTGTGAGTTCATGCTCAGAGTTGCCAAGCAAGCACCAGGAAGGGAAGCTCCCAAAGCCCCCAGGGTTTATTGGAGCTGCCTGCTGCTCCTACAGTGCTGCTTCTGACACATCTGAAAAGAGGGACCTTGGAAGGTTTGGAGACTTTTTTGCGCTGTTGCTTCTGACAAACCATGAAACAGTGGCAGCTAAAACAAGGAAACCAGGAAAGCTGTCAAAAATGCAAATAGTACTTTATAACATTACTTTATAATAGTACTTTATAATAACAACCTCCATTTCTGTGGAGAAAGGTCGTCTGTACTCAACTGCTTCAGCACAAGGCAGACCATCCCCTGGAAGGGCCCCTCTTTGCAGGGTCTGCACAGGCACCCTGGAAGACCTGGGGTGAGATTCACAGCTTTCAGATTGTTAAAGTTTGGTTCAATCAGTCCTCCTGCTCAGCTTTTCCACTACCTTCTCATGGAACTTGTAACCCATGGGATACTCCTCTGTTTTGAAGTCAATATAAAATGGTGAAATATCATCCAAAAGTTCATGGAACAAATTGTTTGGGAGCAAGTACAGCCAGAAGTACTAAAATGATAATTTCAATATCTTACTAAAAGAACTTTCTGGGGATTATGGCAACATTTAGTTTTTCTTCTTTTGGTGACCTGAAATATTTCATTTTGAATCAAGCCATGCCAAAACCAAAGAAAAAAAGGTCAGTGTTATTCTAAGCTGAAATAAAATGACTTATTTAGACTCTGCAGAGACAACCAGAATTTAGAAGAAAAGCAAGTTTTATTTCAATCACTTTGATTTTGTAATATGATCACCTTCCCATTAAAATTATCTCCAGAATTGTCTGTCAAGCCCTATGACTGTGTGACGTATTAGCATTTTAAATAAGTCTGCAGATTTTTGGTTATATTATACTCATGGATCAGAGGTGTCCCTCGACCTGCTCCAGAGCTGCATCAGCAAGAAGGAGGTATTAGTAGTTATTTATAGATATGTAAGGCCCATCAGGGTCACATAAATAGCAGTGGGGACTGAAGAGGTGGTGGCTCTCCTACAAAACTCTACCAGGCACACAGTGATAGGTCAGTCATGGGGTCCCCTGTGGGATGTGGGAGCTGCATCCAGGTGTCTGCACAATGTCCTCACAAACTCCAGCTGGGCTGGAGAAACTACTCATTACAACATCTCTATAAATGCTTTTGTATAATAGGATGACTCTCCCTACAGACTTCCCTCATGCACTCTTCCCTTACCCACTCCTCAGATGCTTTTGGCAAACACTGGCGAAAACAGACTCTTGAGGTGTGGGGTTAATTGTTCTCCTTTTTCTGTACACATAAATATTCTGCAGACTGAGAATTGCTGTTTCCAGAAATACACAAATCAAGTGAAAGTTTCCTATCCCCAACTCATGGATAATTTCAGAGCCTGAATCATCTGGTGTGCAGCAATTAAAACAAAGGGTGCTTGTTGTAATGCATTGTTTTCACACCAGAAAGCCCAGCCTGCCTTCAGCTGTCTTTACCAACTAGGAATTCAAGAAGAAAGCAGCTATTAAAGTTTTCTCTACCCAGTTTAAATGTGGCACAACACACATTCCTGGCCAACTTTTCAGACTAAACATCTTAGTAAATTCTTCCTGACAATAGTTAGTGACAAGCATGTCAAAACCAACAAACTCAGTCACATACAAGGCTTATCAATAATTTAGGCTTTTCCCCCCACGAGAGACTGTGTGTTTTGCAATAATGAAATATATGATTTTAAAAATAAATAATAGGCTGTTGTCAGGCCAATTGTAGCTAGAAGTTATGAATTTGATTGATTGAACATTTGAGTTCATTCTCTCTAGCAAGATCAAAGCGAAACTCTTCCATTTGCCCAAGGCCACTTGCAATTTATTTAGAGATTGTGTTCATATCCCAGCAGGTAGCAATATTGGACTGAGGTACACAGAAAATCAGCTCTTTGAGGTTTTTTCTGAGTCCAAGGGATGCAACAAATGAGATTTTTTTTAGTTCATTAAATCATTAACCACTTAATCACTAAAAAACACAACATCGGTTGTATTTTCCCTTAGCTAGGCATAACACGGAAGCAGTCATGGTATTGAAAACCTGTTTTAACATTGATGCCTTTGTCAAATATGACTAGTCTGTAGTTTTTATTTGTATGGTTATTTTCCCCCTCCCTGTTTTTGGTTCAATTATCATGGCAGAAGGTAATGACACCCAAAAGGGACAGGAATATGAACAGCAATGGCAAATCCTTTTAAGAGCAACATGGAAAATAACACACGTGCATGAAAGCACACAGAATACGTTTGTATAGCAGATATTGCAAGCACCCTAGTGCAAAGGAGCTCCAAACAAATCAGCCCAGACTAATGTGAAACCTTCAGCCACCCTGAGACACAGCCAAGATCAGCTCCCCAGACAGCACTCACATGCTGACTGTAGAGCTTTGCAAGGCTCTCTTGCCAAAAAAAAAAAAAAAAAAAAGAACCATTCTTTAGCTGTCCTGTATTTGTCCTACATAAGATTTGGGGATTAGCAGCATTAAAAGGAACACAACCCAACCCAAAGCGCTCAGGGTCAGTGCATGCAGCCCAGCAGCAGGCAGCACACACTGCAAGATAAGGATGGGCTGGGAGCAGGGAAGGACTTCCAGGAATCCAGCTCAGAACACAGCAGGAGGTTTGCAGGAAGCACAGCAGGTCCAAGCTGGGCGGTCAGAGGCCGGGTAGAGGATGGCCAGCACAGTGTGGCCAGGGTGCCTGGCTCCAGTGGGGAAATTGTGGCTGTCACACCTTGTGCCAGTGGGCAAGACCTGTGTCTCCCAGTCAAGAGGATGAAAAGCATCTCTTGGTCTGATGACAGCTTGGATGAGGTCTAGATTCAAGGCTCTGGGTAAGTGCAGCTTCAAAGGGCTTTGTCTCCACTGGTGGAAGCTTGGATTGGGAGCAGACCCATCCGTCCATGGGTCAGTGAGCAGCAGTGGTAGGGTCTTCTCCTGAGGGGTTGGCACTATCATCTTGCTAAAAAGCAAAGGCAATGGGCATCTTGTGCTTTCTCTGCAAGAGTGCTCCTTGGATCTCTGAACCTCAGCTAACAGAAGCAGGAACCAGGAACAAGGGATCCAAGCGCTTTAAGGAAAAAAAAAATAAAATATTAAAGCTCTACTTGTACAAGTTATCTCACAGTAAGAGCTGGGAACAGAACCAAGCAGTCCCAATGCTGTTCCCAGTTCTCCTGCTCATTAAGGAGAATTAAGTTATTCCAGTCATGGAAAAACACAATTAGAAGCACAATTAGACCCAGTAATACTGGTTGCAGATGTGCTGTTCCAAACTGGGGGAAAACATGGCACTGAGGGTTGTCAGGGAAATGTGACAGCTATCATCTGCTCATGTTATCTGAAAAAGGGAGAGAAGGAAAAGCTGAGCAAACACAGTATCAGAGGGGTTTCTCACATATAATACCTTCAGTCTAAGCATGGAGTTAAAGAATCAAGAGTGAGTTTTTTCTAAAAAACCCTAAACTTCATTGAATTTTCCCATAACAGACCAGTACCATGAGTGGCCAACAGTCCAGCTAAGTAACTCTTCAAGACAGACACACAAGATATTTACCAAAGAATACACAGGCTGTACCCTAAGCACAGCTCTTCACAGTGATCACCAGTCACTAGAGGGCATTTATGTCCATGGAGATGTCAGATCCAATTTTTTCACCAAAGGTATGATTAGTTAATGAGGCTTGAGTGTTCCTAGAGTTCAGCTGAACAGCTGAACATGATCATGGGTATGCAAACACATAAGCACAATTAGCAGAGTTCTTCACAGACTTTCAGAAATGTTGACAGTGAGTTACAAGATCAAGCCTTGTTCATTTACTTTGTGGTACAGCCTGAAGGACAGAAAAAACAAAGTGCTGCAGGGTCCCAAGGTAGAATTAGCAAAGATTCAGGTCCCTCAGGATGGAGGGATAAGAGCAAAGATTCCATCTGCCTGCAAAAGTGACCTGAAGGATGGCCAGATTCTCATCCACAAACAGAATAATGGAAATAGTATTTTGGATCTCAACAGGCACAACATGGTCAATCTGCATCTCCTCAGGTAGATCTTAATCAGGAGCTTACATGTATGTATGACCTGGATATAAATGCTTCCTGTACAAATCAGATTTTATTTAATAAGAAACTAGAAAGATAAAGCTGCAGGTAAATCAAAGCTGAAAAACTGCCTTGAATACGATAAAGGAGACATGAGAGAAACATGCCAAAATTACTACTTTTTAAAATTTTATTTCTACATCCAATCTTAAAGATTGTTTTCAAAAAATGCTAGTGCCCAGGTGATTAAGATAAGAAAAGAAATCAAACTAGACCACTGGTACTCTCTAGAACTTATGAAGAAACTAGTTATGTTTAGAAGAGTTGATGGAAAGCTGGATAATAACATTATTTTGCCATCAAAACCCTTTTCTCTAAACACTGTCTACCCACCATTGAGATAGACCTGTTTGGTTCCAAATACTTTTCTGATTTCAGTGGCAGACTGCCAAAAGGTGTGAAACACAGGCTGATCTCCTCTGCTAGCACAGAAAGTGAATTGAGTATGGTAAGTCAGAGCCTAAGACACAGAACTGCAGGGATTATTGCAGAAAGTGAGCCTTAAGTTTGTGGGCAGAGCAGGTGTTATCCTTTAAAGAGAGGAAAACTATTAACCTGGCCTCACAGAAAGGGATGGAGTGGCTGAGAACATTGCCATGGAAAACTCCAGCATTTTTGCCTTTTGTGCTGGAGGTACAATTGTTTAGGTTTAGAGAAACATTAGAAAAAATGTTCTGAATATACCAGCAGTCTTGAATCAATGGTTTAAATTAGCTTTCACTTTTCTCAAACTTGCTCATCTGTTATTTGTTCAACCATGACTAAATATTCCATGTAGGGAGAAAAAAATTAACCACTGAGTACTGGAGCAAATCTGAGCTAAAACCCTGTAGCCTTCAAAATCACTTGTTAGTTCATGAACAAAATAATTAAAGTTGTGCCAATGGCAAAGGATCAACACCATTGTGGTCCTGCTGGTCCAAAAATACAAGCAAGACAGAAGCAGTAAGGGAGAAATTACCTTCTATAAAGTCAAATAGCTTTGCCTCTCCTTGCAGCCCTTGCTTACATACACTTTGATAATTGTGGCTAGAGCATGGAAGGTCAAGTTCACCTTTTGTACAGGTGATGACAAAACATGAGATAGATTAACTCAAATATTTCAGCTTTCACCAGCTTTCTAGCTGGTTTACTCCCACAAACTCTGCTTCATTATTAACACAATGTGATCTTCCCCAAATGGATATTTTTGATCCCTTTCAATTCAGCTTTCTGTGCACCTATCCCATGGGCAAGACAAAGAAAAGAAATTTTGGGGGTCTTTTATTGTCTTTTGAAAAAATAAATTCCAGTGCAGAGAAGAAAAGGTTTTACCATCACCTAAAACCAGCTGAAACTACAGAAAAGCTGCTCAGTGTCTGAGAAGGTGCAAACAAGTGTAAACCAGAACTTAAATCAATGAGACACAACTTCAACCCAGGAAAAAATCTGCAGGCTTAAGGCCTGGTGAAAGTTCCTGTTTCCAAAGATAACTGGAAGTTTTGTAACTGAGAAAAAAAGAAAGGTCAAGTTGCACATCAATGAGGTGGAAGAAAGTTCTGGTTATCTACACTGGCAGGGAAATGGTAATTAATGAAAATCACTCACATTCTCTGGCCACTGCCAGAAATGGCTGACAAGCTAAAATTGGCATTTAATGATAGGCTGAAAAATGCTGCATGTATTGGCAGCTCTTCCATTTCCTCCTGGTATCCTCCAGCTGCAGAATTCATTTTCAGTTTGTTTAGAGATTTCGGATTCCTCCACAGGTCTCTTGTTCTTGCTTTGGTACTGCAGCGTGGTGGCATAAGTTCCCAGGCATTAAAGAAAATAAAAAATAGACCAGTTGTAGCTGTAGCAGGAGGTCTAATCCAGAGTAGCTGTTTGTGTTTATCATGTGGCAACAGCTGGACTTGGTTAAGCAGTCATCTTAAGCATGGTGAGAAAACTTGGAGCTGGCTCCACAAAGAAAATTGAGTCCTGGACCTGCAACTTCTAAGTTCTTAACCATCTCATGAAGGCATTAGTCCAGAGCTGAGCCTGAAGGCAACCATAACCACCTGAAAGTGTGAACCACCAAGTTCAGGGCTGAGATCATGAGCCAGTGGCAAGTGCTAAGGGAAGATAAGGGAGTCCTGTGTGATATCAACAAGGTGCAGCCAGAATTTTAGTAGAATACTTCACATATGAACTACTGAGGCAGGAGCTTCTTACCAGGCTTGCTTACCCTTCTCACCCTCAGACTCAGTATTTTTCCTATTCTTACCCCACATATCAGTACAGTTTGCTTCCCACAGGGACTGGGGGCTCCTCCTAAGAGCAATTGCTGATGTGATAGTGTGAAATTTCACGAATCAGAGCCACAAATATAACATCCTTTTAAGAAAGCTCTGTATGTGTAACAAAAAAAAAAAAAACCAACAGAGCCAAATTTACCCCTTAACATCCATAAAATGCCCTGGAACATTCAGATCTAAGGCTTTAGAGAAATTGACAATAACAATTAAAGCTGATTGCTCCTATTCCAGCTGAAGGCACCCTGACCTTCAGCTCAGGCACAGCAAAGCTCAGTCAGAGCATTCCTAGATGGGTGCTGTGCTGACTGTGAAGATGCAGCAGAGCCCACAGTGGAACTCCAGGGTTTTTCCTGGCCCTATGTTGTGCAGTGCAAAGGAAAACCAGCCATGCTTGTGCTGGAGGCCTGAAAGGTCAGTGACAAATCACCACCTAGGATACGGATCCTGTCTCTCCACTTCTGTTTTGTTTTCCTGAGCAGGCTGAAAAGAAATCAGTGAACCTACAAATGTGCTGCTCTGACCTCTTACATTGTTCCCTTGGGCTCAGACACCAGTGCTGCTATGAAGCAGCTCCAAGCTGGCATGGCATTGTGGCATTGACATGCAAATGAGCAAAGCCAATGAAATATCTTCCTGTCCTTAAGAATGCTTGATTTTTATTTTTTCTTTTTTTTTCTTTTTTTTTCTCCTTTTTTTTTTTTTTTTTTTGTTCATGGTTGGGGTTTTTTATAGGTTTTATTTATTTTTTGATGCTTTCATAGTCTCCCAGAATAACTTAGATGTATTCCTGCTTCAACTGCTACTTTTTTTTTTTCCCTGCAGACTTAGAGCCTTAGTATGTGTTTGTTTATATATACATATAAATGTGTGTAAATTCAGCTTACTTTAGGAACAGGAATATTTTAAGCATTTCAACTACAAGAAAAAGCATATGATGATTCTTTGAAATTCCTCAGTGTAAAACAACTGCAGCTGCCCCTGCCTTGCTTTAAAATCATCAGAAAATCTGAGACCTAACACCCAGCAATGATTATTCAGCTTGCATGAACTGGCAGCCTATGCACCATCCAGGAGGAAAAAAAAATAATACATTTCCCCTTTTTTTGGCTCTTTAGGGATGAGCCAAAACTCAACAAGTAAAACTTGACTGAAACTTTTACAGCAAAATTGTTCCAGAAATGTACTTTTTGCATAGTTTAATTGGGTTTAGATCCCCCAGAGTCAAAAGCAACTCCCCCGACCCCTCCTAGCAGCTTTCCAAATGAAAAACACTGAAATCTTCAGGGGGCTTCACTTGTGATAAAGGTACAGGGCAGGCTTTACCCAACCTTCCAAGTGCTTGGATCCAAAGTTGTGGCTGATGTTGAGAAGACCCTGAAGTTGTGTGCACAGTTTGCCTCGGAGATGCGCGTGGGGCAGCTGCACCTTTTGTGTACGGGCTGCAGGAGGATGGGAACACATTCATCTGCTGGGGATGAGTCAAAAAACTTGAGCATATTTTTTTCCCCCTGCATTAGACATCAGGGGACATTGTTAGCAATGAAAGCAGTGGCAAAGCTCCTCTGCTCAAAGAGCTCACTGGTTTCAGGCGCCGTAGAGATGTGGGTTGCTGTAAAAGGTGCTGAATGCTGTTGTGTGGTGCTTCAAAGAGAAATGACATTTGTACCCTCCCAGATGCTTGCTGAGTGCCATTTCTACTTTCTTCTACCTATTCCTCCCTGAACTGTAACTTTTTACATTTGTTTCAATTATCAAAAGTGAAACTTGACAAACACAGTAATGAACCCCAGGCCAGGCTTCTCATGTGAAACTACCACTTCGTGCAAAGACAAGAAAGAATTTTTAGAATTTGACCAGCAAAAGGACCTCAACACGAAGACATGCATTTAAGGTTTCTCTGTGTGTTTTTGTTGGTTTTTTTCTTGTTTTGTTTTTGTTTTTTGTTTGGTTTTTTTAAACGTGCATAGCAATAGATATTAAAGCACTCAGAATAGCTGAAAATTCTAATGTTGCTTAATAATAGCATTTATTTTAACATCCATGGTTATATATAGGATCTTGAGGTTCATGTCCAGAGGGAGGGTTTGTTTTGTTTGAACCACAGAGCTGTGGTGCAGTGGTCCAGACAGTCCTAATTTTATTTAGCCTACAAAAAAACAGGAGACAAAGTGTTTACATCTCCAAGTATCTCAATAAACCCATGGATTATTGCTAATACCAGACCTCTGTGAATCTCACTCCTGGCCCAGTATTGCCATTGATTACACTGAGGTTTTCAACAAGCTGCCAGCCCATGAATCCTCCAGAGGATGAGAACAGACAAAAATAAGTGGGTGGGGTAAAGAGGAAGGGGATGTTTCAATTCAGAGGATGCTCTACTAAGCATAAATTGGCTTGAAAGAACAGGAACATAAACAACACACCACCCTTGGCAATGAGCAAGTTAGCAAACAAAAATACCCCAGGACTTTTTGTAAGGGTGCCTGATAAATATCAAAATGGTCCTAGATTTCATTTAAATGTTAAAACTGAATTTGGATCCGAAAACAAAGGATAAACATATTTCTTCTGACATTTAGTGATGCCTGATGACATGCAATTTCATTGCTTTTTCTTTATGATGTAATTTTTGTAAGTGATACCAGTTGTCATCAAACGTCACAAAAGCCAGGCTTGCCTCAAGTCCCCAGTATTTATTGTTCTCCTCCCAGCAGAGCCTGGTTCGAGTTTGGCGCGCATGGCTTTAATTGTTTAACGGAAGAGTTGAGCCCAGCCTACCCTGGAATAAAACACCAGCCTGAGACAAATCTGCTGACATGATGCAATTGAGATCTTCTGGCAGCTGGTGCAGCAAATGCCCTTTAAAGGAAAAAAAAAATAAAAATAGGGGAGAGTTGGGGGTCTGGCTGGATGCTGGGTTAGTAACAGGACACTGAGCTCTTTGCTCCTGGGTCGGTCATTCGAGTCCTCCCTGGGCTGGAGCAGCCACCACCTCCTGCCACTGCAGGGTCACTGGGTCCCCATGGAGCAGGGGCAGGTGTCCCCAGCATTCCAGGTGGCATTAAGGAATGCCATGGCTCTCTGGAGGGGCCAGGAGACAACAGTGCAAACAGACCTGCCCTGAAGGGTGAGTTTGGACAGAGCAGTCTGAGCCCCTGCAATGCCTGCCTTCGTCAAGGAGACACACTCAGCAGTGCCTGGAAAGGCTTCTGCTCCTCCAGCCTCTACTTTGGGCCTCAAATCCTATAAATTATGGGATCACGGGAAACAAAACTAACAAAAAATCCCCCAAATGCCACACCCTCTCTTCTCTACTACTTGTTCTTCCAGTGTTGTGCAAACCTCACGTGCTATAGGAAATTGTGGCACATCCCTCAGAGGCATTGGGAAGGAGGGACACCTTAACCCATGGACACAAGAGTACCAGCCTCTCACAGACCCATCCTGACTCCTTTCAGGAGATTTCCAAGTCTCCATGCCCCTCTTCTTTTGTCAAAGGGAAGAAGTTTAACTTCATGGGTGCTTCAGGTCTTACAGGAAGAAAAACTTTTGGCTATGTGCAGCCACTAAAGCACAAAGATGAGCAGGAAAGGCCCATTTAAAAGAGTTGGGGACTGGAGCAGTGGAAGTTTGACAAGGAGAGGGATGCAGCAAAGACAGAAAAGGTGACATTTTTGGAAGAAGCACTGTAAGCTTGAGCCTCTCTAGAGAGCTGCATAAAATTCACTGGAACAGCTGAAAGCAAGGAATAAATTTCACCTGACTTGTCAGGAGAACATTGTTCACAAAACCCTGATAATCTGGCTTTTAAAGCACACAGACTAACTCACATATGTGGAGGCACTTCTGATTCTTTGTTACATTTCCTTTATCTGGGTGGGATATTTTTTGGGGTTTTTTGTTTGTTTGTTGTTTTGTGGTTGTTTTTGGTTTGGGTTTTTTTTGGGGGGGGGGTTGGGGTGATTTGTTTTTCTTTTTTTTTTTTTTTTGGTCCACCCAGCTGGTAGAGGGAGCTTGTACAGCTTCAGTTCACATTTGTCTTTGTGAATATTTTATGCTACTGCCCAGGATATCAGCACTAGATCACCAAACCACAGCACAGCACAGGTGCTTTACAGCTCAGATGCGCCTAGGATTAGACAGCCTAAAAATCTCAGGCAGAAAAAAAAAAGAAGTTAACATTTCCAGACTTTACTTACACTTTTAATTGGCTTTCTAAGTCTCCTCACACGTGGCATGAGACAAACTGCATTTTGCTCACAGGCCTGCAACACAGGGAGGTTTGGTCAGGATCTATTAAAACCTCTTTTCATCACATGCTTGACTTCCTTTAGCAGTGCTCTGAGACTCCATGGTTTTCTTTATTTGTTATTTTGCATTTATCATCCCTGGGTCCTTCATGCACATTCATGAAGGAGGTCTCACAGCATGCCTGGGAAGTGGGTTGCTACTTCTGCTCACTGCATTTCATAGAGAGGAAAACCAAGCTGAGCAACAGCTTTGTGTGCCTCCAAGGGGGACGCCAGGACATGGTGAGGAGTCCAGCCCTTCAGAGGAGGCTTTTTGGAGAACATCCCCTCAGGTGCCACCTTCCTACCTGTGCTCAAGGTGCTACTGTGCCTGGGGAACAAATTAAATCACCGTGCTGCTCATTGTTCTCTCCCCCATCTCTGCAGCTGTAAATCCCCCTGGGCTGCAGAGGAGCAGGTTTGGGATGACCTGCATGGGGACCACAGGAGGGACTGGTGCCACCAGCCACCACTGGGGAGGGCATGGGGCTGAGCCAGGATGCCCAAGGGCTGCAGGGCAGGCAGAGCCTGGCTCAGACAGCAGCAGCCTGCTGGATTCTGCTGGGGCAGACACCTGCAGAGCAGCTGCTTTCATCAACACAGGCTGCTCTGTGCATGGGCAGGGAGGCCCAGGGAGCCAGAGAATGGCACTGGGGCTGCCAGGCTGTCACCTGCTTGGGAAGAGACAGGTTGTCATATCCATGAGGTGTCTTGGGATAATAAGTGGCCTTTACAAGAGCCTTTACTTGAAAAATTCATTTACCAATGTTGGTTTAATATTCCTTGCTTAAGAGTGCCTGGGTGTCACCAAAGACAGTGGGCTTTTCTGCTGCATGCCTGCAGACTGGGGCTGAACAGGGAGGTGTTAGTTCCAGATCCAGCCCTGCTTTTCAAACTGGGTTCTGTGGGCTAATTCCCAACTGAACACTGGAAAGTTCAGTTTGTATTGGCAGATGCTGGCTCCAGAAGGTAAACTATGTGCCCTGCCTGTTTTAATAAAGCAGACCTGTCTGTATGCACGTATAACTCTGTATAACTCTCCCAGGTTCTTCAGGCCCTTTCAGCTCTTTGGATGATACTGGCCAAGTGCCAGACCTCCACTGCCCAACCAGCACGTGGATAAACCCACAGGAGAGGCTGGAGCACCTCATGGTGTTGATAAAGCCAATTCTGCTGAAACACCCAGAATTTTATCTTTATCCAAAACATCACTGAGCTGGGCCAAAAATACCATTAGCTATTTCCATCCTTATCCCTAATGTTTGCACAATGGAAAAAGTGAAACACGGCGTTAAAAAAGGTTTGGGTTTTTTTCAGATGTAAGAAAATTTCTCTGGAAAAAAGTCATTCTTGTTGTCATATCCATCTTCTGTTTTGAGGACTTGATCCTGCAGAGCTCCTGGCTCCACCTCAGACTGTCAAGAATTAAATAATGAAATGGAAAAAAAAAATCCCAATTTTTCCTTAATCCTAAAGACATTGGTAATATACAGTTAGAAAGACATGGCCCTGGAAAGGCACCAGATACGAGCTTGGGAGCTCCAGGGCTGGCCTGGAAATATTACTCTGTTCAAGTCAGGCAGTGTGTGTGGAAGTGAGTGCTGTGTCCTGTCAAAAAGGATGCAGGACAGAGTTTGTGACATGAATCCAGGACCACGTGGCTCACCACTGTTCATTAATAATCTCCTTTGTTCCTTCACACAAAGGTGTGGAGCATTCCAGCTGAATGCACTTTATGGCACCATCCACCTTGGACAAACAATGCACAGTGTAGTGTTCCTGTAAACTCCTTGGCCAAATGATCCCTGGGATTCTTGTCAGTGGTCTGAAGAGGGAGGAAAAGGTTGTTCATGGAGAGAATCAGCAGCCACTGACCTCCATGCAAATATTTCTTCCTTGTACTTCCTTTGTCCTCTCCTATTTTATAACAATAAGACTGTTTTAGAGAGGCAGGAAAGGAGTTGTTTGGGAATGGAGGTGCTGCATTTCAGTTTGTGGGTATTTTTCTGCTTGTTTGGCTGGTTGTTTTTTTGGTTTTTTTAAGTGTATGTAGTTTCACAATTAGCCTACAGCAAAAATTAGCCCTTCATGTAGATTCACACAAAAAAAAATAGACTTTTTCCTGGGACTGTAGTAAACATTTTTAAAACAGACGTAGCCTGAGGTGACGCTATTCTTGTGCCTGTGTTCAGAAAGGAAAGGATAAAAAAATTGTGAAATGGATCATTCCTGAGTGAATTAAAACTGTAAATGCCTGTTAAAAACACAATCTCCAATCATATGGGCAGATGCTGCATCCTACTATATAATAGTGTCTCTACCTGGAAAAAGGAAGGGCAATTTAATTGACAGACATTTTCAAATCCACAATAATATACCTTACAATGAATTAGTCAGAGTTTGATGCTGTAGCCCTTATTCTTGGCAGTAATCTTTGCCTACCAGAGCAGAATACTGGTTTCACCTTTTACCAGCACTAAACTGGGGGGAAAATAAAGAATATCCACAGAGAAGTTTTTATCTTTGTTAAGGTGACACATTCTCTTCAACCATTCAAGAAATATCATCCTCTCTTATCACCCTCTCCAGGTCTTCAAGTACCTACATGGGAAGAGGTTTCTGATGGAAGAAGAGTCTTTAATCTAGCAGAAAAAGGCATAATGAGATCCAGTGATTGAAAGCTGAAGTTAGACAAATTCAAACTATCTTATCTAGGAACTTGGTAGATTCCCCATCACTTTTGAAGTCTTTAAGAAGATATCCAGTCTTGATGTAAAAGATATGCTCTAGATCAAACAGAAGTTATGGGTTTGATGCGAAAATTATTGGGTGAGGTTCTGCAGTCTGTGTTATGCAGGAGGTCAGGCAAGAGAATCATAATAGTCCCTTCTGGCTTTAAAATCTGTGAAGCCCAAACACGACTTCAATAAGGAAAAAGCAAGCCACCCTGACGACCTCTTCTGCCCACAGAACTTTAATTTTGGAAACAGAAGCTGGTTAAAGCAGTTCATCAGCCTTACCTGGACTCTGCTTAGCAGACTATTCGTAACACCTCGGGATCTTTCAAAGAAAGAAATTTAAAAACAGTCTAGTTTCTCTTTAATAAAAGAAGTTGGAAAGTGCTGACTGGTTTCTCCACCAGCTATTTCTTTTCAGGCTATAAGAAATTTGCTTTAAATTTTCACAGCAAGGCTTTTATGTTGTTTGTCATAATTGTCAACATTTATTTATTTGATACTCCTTATAACATAGTCCTGCAAATGAAAAGGAATTGAACTAATTAGGTAAGATTCTTACATTTAATAGTATTTACATAGCTGTTAGATATGGAATAAATAATGTCCTATAATCACATTATTTTTATTGCTTTTCTACTCTGTAGCTAAGTTACAAAATAACTTTCAATTTGAGTCCCAACAATACCAGCTTTCACAGTTTTATCTTGAGTCCTGATGATTTTCCTTAAATTGCCAGCTCCAGGAGTCATATGATGAAAATCTTATCTCTTTAAAATAAAATCTTTCACAGTGGTTGCCAGTAAGTTTGAAAACATGATACTCACTCCTCAAAAGACCTAAGCAAAGTAAATAAGCACCTCCAATTCCTTTTTCATCTTATAATTTTAAGGCAAATTTCCTGATTCTGGAATTTAAACATTTGAGGTTGGCAGTCACCAGGTCTATTGAGACTTGACTTCTCTCATGGGGAAGGAAAATCTGGCTGGGCTAGAAAAGGCCACCTCAGTTTAACTGACTAGCCTGAAAAATGCCTATTTTTCATAAATAAACAATGTAAACCAAAGACCTGAACACAAGAGGAAACCTTGGAGAATGTGATGGCTTGGTTCAGACCAGGGACGTGGTGTGGCTTCTCTGACAGCACATTTCCCTCTGGTTTGGTTTGGAGGGCAGCCACTCAACTGGCCCTGTCAGCCACGATGACAATTTGGGCGAGGATGCAGCAACACACACCACATCCCTGCCCCATTCCTGCACCACTGGCAGCATCAGCCAGATGTTTCCTCCCTGTGGTCTTAAAGAAGCTAAAGCCAGTTTTCAGAGACACAAAATGTTTTATTGACGTGGGGCTGCTGCCGTTCTTCCTGCAGCATTTGGGCAGGGGTCAGACACCTTCACTGCTCCTGCAGGTGTCCAGGTGTGTGGGGGGCAGTGCAGGGTGTGCCCACAAGGTCCTGGGAGTCATCCCTGGATGGGAAGGGGGCTGTGGGAAACAGGAGAGGCTAGAGAGGGTGGTAGTGGGACTGTCCCCACAGATGCTATCGCAAGATTTAGGCTGTCAAACCTTTGTTTGAAGGGTAACAGCAGCAAGGTGGACAGAAACTCAGGGCTTAAACACCTTCAATGCCATGTGAACCTGCTCACAATGGCAGCAGCATGGCCTCCAAATGAGCTGTGGCGCAGAAGGAATGTGAAAAATGGCAATAAATGTAAAAAGCCTCCTTAAAATCTCCAGTCCTTGAAGAGGCACGGACACCCTGCCAGCTCTCCAGCTCTTTTCTGTTGTCATCTCACTCCAAACTGTCACAAGATGTCAGTGTTTTCAGATACTCCTGCTATGGCTGAGCAAACAGCCTCTCCACACTGCCTGGCTGACTTTCAATGGCATAAAATTCATCCATAAAATTGAGCCATAAGGTTCTCAGCAGAGTGGCAGTACGACAAAGAAACTTGGTGTAGGAACCACATCAGCCTCTGACTGTGGGATCAGCGTGCAGCTGCAGTTCACCCTTGTCCCTGGGGTAGCTGAAAGGTACCCGGCTGCCCAAGCTGAGGTGGTGATGCTTATGAAGACCACTGAGTTTAATACAGCCCTGGTTTTGAACCACATCTCTTTTTGTTCCCCCTCCCTTTGAAAAATTCTTTTAGAATGCTCTGGAATGTGAAGTTTGGTTTAGCTGGTTAATTCCTTAAGCCCGGGTTCCCTGCATGACACAGCAGTCACAATGTCCCCTGGTGGGTAGTTCAAAATCCTGTCTATTGGCATCTTCCAAGTTCCTTTTGCATCCTAAAACTTTAATCCAGACCCCTCTCTCCACCCATGTATACATAGAAGGATTTTCAAGGACCAACGGCATCCACACTTTCCAGAAAATACAGCATATGCAATTTCTTATCCCCTAGTGACCCTGCTACTCTGAGGCATGGGAGTTATAAAAAATGGTGGTTTGTGTTGAGAGCCCTGGGCTTTATCCTCCCAGTGAGCTGTTATTTCTACGAATGTTAAAAATCCACTTGTAAAATTTAAGAGGAACACCTTAATAAGAAAGGCATCCACAATTACAGAGCTATCTGCAATGCCCCTATAAAACCAACACAGGGGTTATGAAATCAGTGTGGGATCCTACTTTGGAAGCCTTGAATTACCTTTTTAAGGAGTCACTCATAGCCATCATTTAAATAAGAATATTCCACTAGGGAACAGACAGACTCCACCAGCTGGATAACACTAACGTCCCCTTGTCACACCAGACCTTCCTGGCAGTATTCAGTAATCCCTGCAATGGGGACAAATGGTGCTGTATAAGAATTTTTTTCTCATCTTCTTCAGGGGAGCTTTGTCCTTTTGCAGACCCTGAGTTTGTTCGTTCTTGTTTTTTGTTTTTTTTTTTTTTAAGAGACTTTTGTGGACACTGCCTGTGATAATTAGCATAATTTCAGATGGGGGAGTGTTATGGGGGGGAAAAAAACATCTGGTCCCATTGCATAGAAAATTCCTAGGAAAAATGAATAGGTTACAGTAATGTTTGCAGCTCAAACAGACCCATCTGAGTCGAGCCTTTTGTGTTAATACCAAGGTGTTTATTTCAGAGAGATGCCCTAGGTAGGCTGTCTCTGTATGAGACAGCTGATTTATGCCGTGATTGTTTGCTACCAGCGGTCCTGCTGCCTCACAAGCCACACCCTTTGCTGCCATCCCAAGGTTTGGATTTGATTTCCCTTGAGAAAGAAGCTTCTGTTCACATTCCCATCCACCTGTGTTGCCTCAATACAGCATTCTATGTTTCCTGCTTTTTTTACCCTCCCCTCCCCACCCCTGCGAATTTGCTCTCATTGAGTGGCATGAAGAAAAATAAAAATAAAAAAAAAGACCACCTCCTACTAAGAGGACTAAGACCTGGGGAGCCAGCGAAGAGGAGAGGCCGTTGCCTCTAAAGTTCAGAAATGAAAAAAAAATGACTTGTTCTTTTGAGCTTGCTGTTCCCTGATGTGACACTGTGATCAGTATCAAATGCTTGGTGGCAAGGATTTTTGTCAAGCTTTCCCAGCTAAAATAGATTTAACCTACCAGTTGCTCTTTGTGGGTTTAACAATGTGTGTGACAATAAAGGGCTGCTGCCGCTGCATTGTTAACACATGAATAGTCCCGGCTCTCTGTATTTACTATTGTGCACTGCAGATTTCCAGGAAGGAGTGTTTGGCTCTGGCTATTGATACATGTCCTGTTTTGCAGAAGGAGCTGAATCAGCCCCTCAGTGATTAGGTGATGTGAAGGGGCAGTTAGGATTTAATTGAAATTAAGGAAAGCGCCCGATTGCCTTTGAACTGCTCTCTGGGCTTTCTCCCCTGCTCGCAGCTGGTGTGCCTGGGTTCCACACTTTGCTGTCACTGCCTTTGCACGTGAGGAGTTCACCCTGAGGGCAGGAAACTTGCAAAACGCCAAAATCAAGGAAGAAACATATTCCTTGATAGCAGTTTGTAGTTTGTTCTTGGCTAGGGCTGGCCAGCAGTGCTATGGACAAGAGGAAGAGGCAAGGAGAAAGAAACTGATAAGCTCTGCTCCTCCAGGAAAAGCACTGCCAGACAGGTCTGAATGAGAGGGAAGCTTCAAGAACCTCCAGGGATACTTCTGCTGACTCCTGTACATGTTGTTTTTTTTCTCATTTTATGTTACATAGCACCGTGAGCGCCCAGCTGGGACTGGGCTGCCTGGGTTGGAGAAGGATGGTGGAGGCAGGAGAGCTGGGTGGGATGAAGGAGGATGCTGGCAGCATCCCCCATCACTCATGGGGGTCACTGACTCCTGCACATGGTAGAGGTGTATTTCCACAACTGTGCCCTTCTTCACTCACCTGAAATACCCTCACAGCCTCCACAGGGCAAGGGAATTGCCTGTAAACCCTGGCCAGACCCATGAATGTCCCCTCTGGAGCAAACCTCAGCAACACCTTTTCTCCATCCAGTTTAAGGGAGCCCTTGTGGGCAGTGGGAGCCACATCTGGCTCTCCCCTGGATGGCAAGAGCCAGATGCAGCCTCAGGTGACCCAGAGTCAACCCTGGGCAGGAAAGAAAAGTTGCAATCAGGTGCTGAGAAAAAAGAAGGAAAATCCCCAAAGGGTGAAACATCTCTCCATCCTGGAAGTGATCTTTGCCGGCGTTTCTCTCGGTTTCATTTCCGTAACAATCAGCCACTTATTATTAAATCAGTGCTGCTGGGGAAATGGAGTTAAATTAAGGGAGATCAGAGGCAGGAACGGAAGCGATGTCTATATAAATATCTGCCTATATTATATAGAGTACTGTAGTTAATCAATCCTGAGAACAAAGGGCTTGGCTTGAACCAAGGAACAGCCCCGGCCAAGTGAAGGAGCCCTGCTGTGGTAAGCAAGCAAACAGCGCTATCGACAAGGAAAATGTATATAAAGACTTCTCTCCCACTGAAGGAGTTGAAAAACAAGGGTTTTCAGCCCCTGGGGCAAGCACTGGTCCCTTGGCTCTTTGGGCAAGTGCTCCTCTGAAGGTTAGCTAGCACAAGAGCCAGATGAGGGGACAGCAGCTTCTCTTAACTGAGGCAAAAATCTTATTGATTATACGTTCAATAAAAGGTCAAACCTCCCTTTGAGGGTCACCACAGTTTCAGTAAAGCTCTCCCCAGCCCCAGCTCCTCTCCCTGTCTGCAGAGTGTTTCGTGCCAGTCTCTCCAGGTGGACACCTGGGGTAAAAGTGAGCTGCAAATGAGCTAATCATCATTAATGCGGGTAGAACCTACCAGCCTGACATCCCTCCTAATGGCTGACAAATGTCAGGGTGACTTGTATGCTTTTTTTGTTAATTGAATTGGTTAATTAGGTCCCAGAGGCCTGGCTGCTAATTGTGAGCTGCAGTGGAATATGGGTTTTAAAAAAAAATGCCACAACAACAAAAAAAACAAAATCCCCCGTAAAATCCAACGCAAGGAAGTTAAAACAAAAGGGAGAGATGGGGGGAAATAACACCCCCCACTCAGTCACTCACTCACTCACATGCACACACAAAACCTCCTTTGTGTTCTTTACAATCTGTACAGTTACCTTCGCTTAATTTCTGACCTGCCACATGCTACTGCCTTCTTGATGTGTTTTTAAAAGGAGGGTTAGAGAAATTCCAAATCTGCCTTTTTTGACGAGAGCATCTGCTCAGTCAGAAACACAGTCATTAATTTTCTGCCAATTAGCAAAAAGAAAAAGAGAGAGAGAGGGGAAAACTAAAAAAAAGAAGAGGGGAAAAAACCCCTCCAGATTTGCATCTTAATTTGTTACTTTGTAAAGATGTTGGTTTTTTTAAAAGTTAAATACTCCCTCCGGTTTGCCAGCCATAGAAAGTGAAGAGATGATAGCAACTTCCCACCAAGAAAAGGCAATTAATCATTATATTTTGCACTTCTGTAGCAGCTTTCATCCCCTGATCTCAAAGCGCTTTGTGAAATTATTGTATTAAGTCTCCTGCCAAGCCCCGGTGAGGGTGGCAGTGTACCAGCAAACTCCTTGGGGCCAAGGTGGTCTTAATCTGCCTCTGCTGAAATGTGCCAAGGACACTAATAAACTTTATAGGAAATAATTACTAGTTTACCTGTTTCAGTGAGGGTTAAGCAGAGGCTCACGGGGCACTTGGGGACTTCCTGGAGCAATACAAGCTAGAACTGGAGGGGACATCTTGAACCACCTTCCTCCTGTCCCAGCATTCCCATTCCTTCTTCATAACAGCCTCAACTGGCAGCTACAGGCAGAGAGACCCCTGGCATTGCAGGCATTAAAAGTATTACAGCTAGAACTGCTCAGGAACCGGCTTCTCCTCTGTGCAGAATACCCCACAGACCATGAACACCACATCCACTCTGTTCTGAAACAAAAAACCTGTCAATTCAACCATTTCCTTCCAGGCAAAAGTTGAAAAACTAATGCCCAATCACTTGATACATCTTTTCATAAATGGCATCACTTTGCATCATGTCTCAGCCTTGAAAACTTTTCTGTTCCTTCCCACCTTGACAAAAGAAAATTTATTTTGTTCCAAAAATCAAAGCTATTTCTTCTGCATGAATGAAAGGAGGGCATTGCTCTTCATGGAATTTGCATTGTTTTTTAATCAGATGCTTCCCTCCATAACCGATTTGTGCAATTTTAAAGCCACGTGTCAAAATCCATACTTTTCTCCAGAAAAGGAAAAAATGTCTAATTATCATTGAATATGATGATGGCTCCTACCATAGTCTTTTCCTAAGCCGGTACTGATGTGGGAAACCTATCTGTTAGCCTATTTCCATGTGTATTTTGGATTTCTGGGTATTCTCCTTCCTTCACATGACAGAGGCATCCCAGTGACTCAGAAAATGGGAACTCAGGTGGTTGATCCCTGGTGCAGGCTTGTTGCAGCAGCAGGAGCCAGATTGCCTCAGTTTCCCCTTTCCCCAGGGGAATGGATGGTGCCCCCAGGTGCCTCCTTGGCCAGCCAGGCACATGCCTTTACTCTGCTCTCCCCTCACCCCAGACTCCCACGGGCACCTCGGGGCTCTCAGGAGGGGCAATTTGCGGATGCTGGCAATGGACTCGCAGCCTCAGGTGAAGATAAAATGCGGCGATTATCCTGCTCGCTTCCCCACCCCCCTACCTGTCGGATAGCAAAGTTGCCTCACGAGTTAAAATAAATTGCCTCACGCTCCCCACTGAAAGCATTTTGACTTTGTCTTGAATCGCGTATTCCAGTAGTCATTATACTTCAGCTCCTTCTTCTTCTTCTTCTTAGCATATGACATACATAGCAGTTCAAAAGTTGCAGCGAGCTGCTGCCAGGTCACATTCAAAGGAAAGTATCTGGGAAGCTGGCAGCTAAAAGTATCTGATAAGTTGGCACTGTTACTGCTCAGCAGGAGGAGGGAGAAGTGAAGGAAGGAAGGGGAGGGGGAGCCAGGCATGGGGGAACAGGGAAGGGGAGAGATTCAAAGGGCTTTTGTTTCTGGATCAGATTCTTCCAGACTCTGAAACTTTTGCAGAGATGTATGTGCCAGGGATTTTTTTTTTTCCCCTTCTCTTCCTCCTCTCCATAGTTTAATGCATTAAAATAACCTATTAAAAGGCCTATATTTGCTTTCAAGCAGACTCTGAAAGGCGCTCAAGATGTCACTATTAAAACCGGCGCTGTGCTTTGCAGGCGAAGGTCTGTGGTGAGGAGAATAAAGCAGAATTGATTAGCTGCTCCGACTTTGCCAGCCTCACAAAGCCTGCGGTGTGCCACAAGTTGCTAGAGAACAGATCAGCAGCTCCCAACCAGCTCGCCTGTACACAAGGGTGCGTCACTTTGAAATCCAGCTTGGCTCTGCAAAGCCTGGCTGGCCCACAACGTCCCCACATTTCCCACTTCCCCGTGTCCTATTTTCCCCCCTTTTGTGAGTCATCTGGGAAGAGTCCAGATTAAACCATCATGGCATTGCCTCTGAACCCAGAGAACAAAATACCCCTCTCCTGGGAGGCTGCGGAGGGCGTTCGATCCGAGGAAGCCACAGGATCCCAGGGCAAACGCCGCGGCTGCTGCCCCAAGAGTCTCGTTCCTGGCTACTTAATCGACAATGAATACTAGAACAAACAGACTGGAAAATGTTGGAAAATGCTGCAAATGGCCAAAAGCATAGAGCCGAGGCACAAAGGTAACGAGGGGATCGGAGCCCTTGTGCTCTGCATAAAAATGATCCACTCTGCACCTTTGAAATTAGGGGATGGTGTTCGTGTCATGCCGTGCATCAATCTGACAATCCACCCCTGAGTAGTCATTGTCATTATACCACGGGTCACATTTGTTACAACTCTATTAATGTGTATGAAGTTACTTCTAGTCTAACACTGGCCTAAGAAAATCAGGCTTAATTAGATTCTCCTTGTAATTAAATGCAATTTATTCTTATGCTTTGTGTTATGCTTCTGGCTTGCCCGTGCTATTGTCTGCTGATTATTAGAAATGTATTTATGAAAGGTGCAACAACTGTGTAAGAGCTGTGTTTTTAGCCAACATGCAATTAGCTTTGCTTGTACCAACCCCAGCACAGCAGGGCCTTGGCCCCTGAATGCAGCTGGTGTTGGGAGTACTGCACAAATAAAGAGAAGGCACAGGCAAGCCTGATCTCATTTACCTTGGTAGGTTAAGGTTATATCAGATAAATTCAGGCTGAGGCTCTGTGTTCCATGTTTAGGCCTATAACTCTTCTTAAGGAAAGCTTTAACTAGCCCAGACTAGTGATTAACTTCAGCTCTGCTTTTTCAGAGGTTTGCACATGATTAACCTGGCCTGTTAAAAACAGGGCCGCTGACTTTAACAGAGATGAGAGTAATAAAAGAAGCATGCCTCAGTCCTTTAGAGGCTCAAACTCTGTGCTATTCAAACCTATGCAACTCTGCAGGAAAACACCTTTTCCCCCCTTCACAATTATGCCAACAGCTGCCCAAGATGCAAGCAGAAGAACAGGTCCAAGGAGATACAAGGCTGCAGAAGCAGGTTCACATCAACAGCTGCTCTATTCATGCATCCCCTCACCAAAACCTCCCAGCCACTGGGTTTTCATTCTTTGTTTTCAGGGAAGCGTTTGCTGAATGGTTCTTCCATGCCCATTGAAATCAATTGAGTAAATTGAAAATAATCCAATACCTTCAGTAATTTCCATTTAAATCAATGGTAAACTAGGTGCAAAGACCAAGCCAGGTCTCCCTTGCTGCTACTTAAAATAGTTTTAATAGAAGGGAAACACCTTTGCAGATGAGTTAGCTCAGGGAGAAAGAGAGTCTGAAACAGATTGTGGGAACAGCGATTTCCCCCACCACCACCTATGTTCTCAAATAACCTGATTATTCTCATTAGCGCTGCGTTCGGATGGCTGCAAACGAATAAAAGAGAGCAGGGGCAGGAGCGGGCAGTAAATCCCCCATATATGAATATGATGAGGAGTTTAGGCAGCTCCCTCCCACTCCTGCTAAAAAAAGTTTTAATCTTGGCTGCTCCGTGCATATTGACTGGCTGCATATTGACACGCCACCTGCTGAGGCTGCTTCAGCTATTGATAACCAATGCCATCACGCCGAAAGTTCAAACAGCCACCGGCAGCTTTCATGTTTGTAAACAGTATTGATCTGCATAAATCAGCCTGCCATTAGACTGCCGGATTAAACAAGGACCAAGACAGAACATTTGTGAGATTAAATCCGGAAACAGTTAATTAAAAGCTGAGCAATAAACCCGAGCTGTAAACAGCAGGCAATTAATTCAGGCATCTGTAGCTGTATGTTCGCAGTCCTTCGCCACGTTCCTGGCTGTGCCCCACACCCCTGTTCCCTGTCCCCCCATCTGCCACCTGTCCCCAGCACCAGCATTCTGTCTCCTACACCCATCACCAAGACCCGTGCTGGAGTGCTCCCTCACCACACTGCTGCAGAAGGGGCCTGAAAAGGAATCTTGAGATGTAGGGACACTTTTTTGTGAGGAGGAGGAGAGGGAAGCCCTCCAGGCTTTCCTTGTGCACAGCATGGTTGTGTTGCAGTAGAATGTCAGGACCCAGGACATTCTTCTGGCTGCCCTGGGTGATTCAATGCCCTGGTAAGAAGCTCAGAGACCTTGGCACGGAGTCAAAAACACCTGTGCCTTCAATTTTAGTCCACGGAAAAATTTACCTACTTTGTGTGAGGATTTACTAGCCACAAGAGTTTGAATAGAATGATAGTGAATTTATCACAGGGTGAAAAAGTAGAATTTTGGGGTTTTAGAATGGGGGTTCAAGAAGCAAGATGGAGGAATCTGGGTGTGTTGTCCTCTCCTTCTCCTTCTCCTTCTCCTTCTCCTTCTCCTTCTCCTTCTCCTTCTCCTTCTCCTTCTCCTTCTCCTTCTCCTTCTCCTTCTCCTCCTTCTTCTTCTCCTCCTTCTTCTTCTCCTCCATCTTCTGCTGTGATGGTGACCCTTTTGGATTGGTTTAGAGTAGAGACAGACTGCCTAACATAGGTGATAGGTATTGGAAAATTATTGTAAATAAAGTACACCTAGTTCTTAGCATAAAAAGTTAACAAGACCCCAAGGGCAGGCAGTGTGCCACAACCCGACCTGCTGGACAGATCTCAGCAGCTCAGAGAAAGAATGGAATAGATAACAAAAAATAAACAACCTTGAAAAGCAGAACCAACTAATCTCTTCTTCTTCTCTTCTTCTTTCAGGCTGGGAAAGAAAAGACTTTCTAATACCTCAGGGGTCATCTCAACCACAGACACCCACGAGTAGAAGGTCTCACGTAGCTGCCTGGTGAGCAGGGATGGCCCAGACCTGGGAGATGAGCCAGGGATTCCTCTGGTCCAAACATCTTTTCTGACACTGGCCCCACCACGTGGCCTCAGGGTCATCACTTCAGTTTCTCCAGCTGCCATGGAGAAGATCAGGCCTGGCCCTCTTGAATTCAGCCATACTTCCCAGTGACAAACAAGCCATTTGATGGAACAGAAATTTCTGGCATGTACGTAAATATACATTTTTGAGACAAACAAAAAAATCAGCTCAATGATCTCAAAAAAATAACCAGCAATGTTTGAAGAGTTTCAAGTTTTCACTCTTCCTTATTGATTTTCATCCCCTTCTTTCCTTCACTTCACAATGAAAAAATAAGAAAGACAGAAGAAGGAGAGAATTAAGGCTGCTTAAAGGAGGAAGGAAGAGTTCATTTAACTAAAAGCAAACAAGTAAATTTGGATAAAAATAAATGCAAAGGTTATTTTTAATTCTCCCTTGAAAAGTTTCCCACATTTTCTAACCAGATCAGTTAGTTACATGTCCTCAATCCATGCCTTACAGAATTACAGTTAAGTTGGCTTCATTACAGATGATTTAATGGTTATTTTACACTGCATGTGGAGAACTTGGAGGCTCTAAAAACAGTGCAGTGGGACTGAGGCTATAACTGTGTGGGATTTATAGGGTCATACCCCTCACAACACTCAAGAAGGATGTGCATTCCCCTACCAACATTGCTTTCAGAAGTGAGGAATTAGGGCACAAAAATGTTATGGAAAACCAGAAAACGAAGTCAGACCTCTGAAAAGCTTGTCCAACACCATGACCAATGAGCTATCACTAGCAGCAAGCAGTGTGAACTGTCAGCAGATCTGCACTAGCCCCAGGGGCTGTTCTGCTGGGCTTTTCCTGCCCTGATGCTTCCTACACAGCCTCATGCTGATTTTATAGAGGGAAATTGAATCCTGTTATTTGTAGATGGGCAGATGAATGTTTCTTACAGGGGTTGGCTATAGTCCTACAGATGGTCCCAGTGGATTGTAACTGACAGCAGAGGATGACAGAAACACCCTGCTTCTCCAAAGGTGGATTTGTGATGGCACCAAAGCCAAGGCTTCATCCAGCTCTGGCTCCAGGAACACAGTGTGCTCTGCCAGGCCAAACACCTGTATCTTAGAACCCCTCACCCATTTTCCAGGTGTAATCCAAAGCACTGCAAGCTACTCCCATTGTGGTTTTACATTTACATAATTTTCTCTCCCATGGGAAGAGAGCAAGGAAAAATAGCTAATGAGCAGCCCTTGAAATTAAATGCCTGTTACTCATCTTTCTGCAATGGTGTTCTGAGATCATGTCCCTGGTCCTCTGCTCTGGACCATGGCAAGAAAATAGTAGACAAATTTTTTTTTTTTTTTGTAGGGATTTCAGTTGCCTATCAAGTGTATAGGCAAATAACATGTAAAAGGAAGATTGCACAGAAGATGGGTGAGAGCTCTTCCTTTGATACTCAGCATCAGGAATTGGTGTCATCACATGAGTAGTTTTAGAATGGTGAACAGGCTTCAAGGGCATAGGGGGTATTATTTGTATAATAAATGTAAGATTTTCCCAGCCTGCAGAAATCACCCCACTTTAATAAGCAATGCCTGTGCATTCGCCAGGTGTCATGAAAGGGACAAAAACCAAATCAACCCAACCCCAAAACCAGGAAAAAACCCCCTAAACCAACTAATAAAAAAAATTCTTTATTTTGAAAAGTTTAAAGTCGTGAACTGCAAAAAAGCCAGCTTGTAGCATAATGCCAGGATGCTTCATTGGTGTAGTCAAAGAGCTCTGAGGAGGAAAGAGAGAAATGGTGCTGTGAAATGCACAGTGATTCTGCAGGGGTAACCGGCAATGACTTCAACCATTTGAATACAAGTTTTGCTGCTAATGCCAGTTTGTGTAATGTCAGAGCTGCTGCCCTAAACCTCTGGATATCAGCATCTATGTTCAGCATGGGCAGCAGGACGCCCAGGGGACCCTGTCACAAGGTACAGCACTCTGGAGCAGTTATCAAAGCTAATGGCAAATAAAGAGTAAAAACCACATTTGACTTTTCTTACCATTTGAATTTGGTCTTTTTGATTTCCCCATTTTCAAGAAAGTATGTGGAGTCCTTATAAATCCTTCCCCACAGTGAGTCAGAGAATCAGTGGTGGGAGCAGGCTGGTCAGTACAAAGGATGTGTCTGTTCTGCTCCCAGCTCCCCAGAGATCAAAGCTCCCCTGGAAGAACCTGGCTGGCAGTCAGAGGTTCAGCAGTGACTCCTTCCTTCAGTCAGCCCCCTGAAGGGAGTGTCCAGGCCATGTGGGGCTGTGAGCTATTTGTTTAATGGACAGAAACCCACGTGCTGGAAAATTAACTTTTACAAGTGGATGTGTTGACAAATGTGGTACAAATTGCTGTTGTCAGCAGTGACCTGTTCCTCCTTACTGGCCCTGCCCAAGGCCTTCAGCTAAAGGGAGGGGGCAGTCAGGGCTGTGTTTGAGATCTAATAAGCCTCAGCCAGTCACTGGCTTTGCTTTTGGCATCCCTGACGTGAGCAGCACTTGGGAAATGCAAATATAATGCTAAATCATTATATGATTTCAAAATGACCTCTGGAAGTCCCCAAACCTGGCACTGCTCTGGATGGTCAGAAGGACATTGTGCTGGGCAGGAGAGGAAGGTGTAGGGGCTCAGCAAGGCACAGACCTTTCTCCCTCCTCATGCCAGCCCCAGGTGCTGTGACCACACACTAAGCAAGAGCCTTGTTTCTTTGACACGTCTCCACTTCACTTAGGGCTGAAGACCACGTAGAATTCAGAATCAAGAGTAGCAGGGGGCAGCACAGCCTTTGAAGACCCTTCTACTTGGCCTCCCTCCAAGGTTTTATTGCTATTTATTACCTCATGATGTTATTACTGGTATTTAATGATATTATTTTGGCACTATAGTTGCATGTCAGACATCTGTCCTGAACCAGAACCCGACTGTATTAGATGCTGTACAACTCCATGGGAAAAATAAATGCAGCACTTGTCCCCAAAGCTCACAGCCTAAATACAGTCCAGCATAACAGCCTTTCCCCTTCATTCAGAGCCTTGTTTTTATCCTCCTGGATTCAGCTTGCACATTCAGGTGCAAGGGCTGTTTTTTTCTTACAAGAACTCAAGTACTACCAGTGATGACCAGGAATGCTTTTGCTGGAATTACAAGCCTGCTGCCTGCAGTGTGCAGTGGAGCTCAGCCACGTTCACCCACAGCAGAGCAGGACCTCTGAAATCAATAGGTGCTCTTACCTGGGTAGGGTCAGGCTCAGGATAAGACAGTTCAGGGAAATTTCAGACACCAGGTATTGGAGGAGACAGCAGAGAGTTAAGGATGCTGCTGCTCCCCAAAGGCCACGAGTAAATGAATCCCTCTCCAGCTGGAGACTCTTATAAATGGCCTTCAATGCAAAGAACCAGGTCTGTTTCAATTACAATGTACGTGTCACAGTATGTAAGAACCTGCTCAAATCATATGGAAATAACTATTCCTGGAACACCCAGGTCTCCTGACATCACTTCCTTGAGAAACAGATCCAATTAATTCTGCTGAGAGACCAAAAAATGGATGGGGGGAAGGAGGAAAGGAAAAGGAAAGCCCTGTCAGTGGAAGGTCAGAAATGTCTGCAGGTGGAGACTCACTCTTTTTTCTTCTTTCTTTTCTTTTTTTTTTTCCTTCTTCTTTTTTTTTTTCTTTTCCCTTTTTAATTTTTTTTTTCTTCAGAATTGTTTCAACTCTTCAGCACAGAGGAAGGAAGGATGGCCTGGTGGATAAAGGTAGAGGAACTGTTGACAGTTCAGAGTTGGCCCCTGTTCCACTCTGCTGCAGACATCCTGTACAACCCTGAGCGAGTCATCACCTCCCAGTGCCCTTCCTCCTCCCCTCCAAAATGGTTTGAAAACCACGTTTGCTTGTTTCTGGGAAGGACACACGGCCTGGGGCTTCTTCCTCTCAAAGTTTGGAAGGGTCTTGCTGAGAGGGGAGGGAAAAAGCACCAGGATCCAAATTGCCAGCCAGCAAATGCTGGGAGCTGCCTTGTGCCCTGCGAGGGAAGCAGAGCTGAGGAGTTGAGCTCTTTCTTTCAACCCCACATCCTGACACTCAGCCTGATCCAGGGGTGCTTGAGAGCAGAGGCCTTGCAATGTGACTTTGCTTTTGGTAGATGTGTTCAGCAAGATAAAAGATGGATTGAGACGAAATATGTTCAGCAAAAACTATATGCCTGAGAAGCACCAGGGCACAAAACTTTCTGAGCGAGGCAGGATTCTGTGTTACCTCTCCACAAAGTAAATACTACCATATGTGCATTAAAAGGCTCCTATTATTTACAGAGTGCTGACATGCAACCCCCTGAAAGAGTTAGTATTTTGTTAGGTAAACGTTTTACCCTCTGAGCATTTTCCTCTCCTCCCTCTCCCCTCCCCCTCACCCAATAACTTACAGATGTTAGAACAATAAATTGAATGAATAGTTTCCCACACTGGAATGCCTGCATGCTGAAGAATGCAGAAATGATTTCTGGCCAGTTTCTGACACTGATCTACAACTACACTGCATATATTCTGTTGCTCTTGTATCAAGTCTTGAGCTGCTCCCTGCCAAGAATTAAGTGCTTGTTCCATAAACCTGGTGTAGATTATCACTTAGCTGTATAGATGTATCTAATAGAATTAAATAGTTTGGCTCCTGACCAGTAACAGATGTGCTACATATAATGCAATAATAATGAGACTGAAAGCACCATGTTATGCCAAGGGAACATTGTGAGATATCTCACATTTCTTCTGTTGCTCAGTCAAAGCTCTGTGAAAAATAAATCGAAAGTCCCATATTTATACGAACAAAACAAGCTTTGGCTTTCCTTCTTTTTTCATTTTAATCTTACAATGGGTTTGTTATCCAGCCCATGCACAAAGACGAGCAAGGGGTCAGCTTTCCTTTCGATGGAGCGATGGATTTGCTTTACCATAGTTTTATTTTTCACTGAAGTTCTCCTGTAACTTAAATGGTTATAATAAAATAAAGTTGAACCAAGACATAACTATCTGCCTGGGACATGTGAGCCCATATAATTTGATCCATTGGGGACAGAATGGGCTGGGTGGAGGAAGGAGGGCTCAGCTGTACACATAAACTGACCTTTTATTTTCTAAAATAAAACTGAAAAAAAAATTAACAACTCACATCATAATCCTGGGATGAACTGTATGGTTCTTACAAAGCACCCGAGTTCTTTCGGATTTCTATTGCAGGGGAGGTTCTGGGTACTCCAGCAATGAGGCTCTTCCAGTCTTCTGCAGGGAAGAGAAGGGAGGAAATGCCCTGGAGGCCAATGCCCATGTGGAAAGCCTTGCCAGCAGAGAGCAGAGGGGCCACATCCACCTCCCACACCGCCACTGCCCCGCTTCAGGTCACAGCAGAGGCTCAAAGATGAGCAGTGGCACTCGTGGCAGGGACGTGACCTGGCCACCAGCTGAAATGAACCCACATTGTCCACCACAGCTTTTGATCAGCTCTGCAGATACCTGGTGGCAGGGCTGGGGGAAGAAACCCCCACCTGAAACCGCGACAGGGCGGGTGGAGGACATCTCTGGAAGGCGCAGAGAAGGTGCCAAAACAAGCTATTGCTGAGTGCTGGAGATGGGGCTGTGTTGTTTTTGTTCTTCAAGTGTGGGCATGGTTAATGAGGAAGCTGTGAAGGGAAGCGAATTCCCCGAGTGCCTGACAGTTCCAGCCTTCCCTGACCCGTGTTGGTCTGGGTACAGACAGAGTGGAGCACAGAGACTGCACTGCACGGGCAGCCCAGGTTACAGATGAATATCAGGGCTCCAAGATGTTATTGTTAGATCTATCAGCTGTCTTTGATGCCCTGAGGTATTGTTGAGTTGCTTTTGATCCTCGGCAAGAATAGATGGGACTGTGCTCTGCTCACTTTTCCCTTAGCTTTCAGAGAGATCTCAGAAGGTAATTTTGGATAACTGCCCCAGTTTATTGACCTTCAGGGAACACTGCCTGATGTTTCATCAGTAATGTACACAAAAACAGTGGGGGTGATTAATGAATTGATACTTTTTTTGTAATTCTCTTGGACAGACAGAGCTATTATTAGCATTGCACAAGTGCCTCTGATTATATATATTCTGTGACCATCCATTCAAATGCAACATGGAAAGGCCAGGCTGTCATGGCGATATTCAGACAAATCCAGTCCCTCCAGCTTCAGTGGGAAGACCACAGAGGAGAATGTTAAGAGGGCTGGTGCTGTAACAGAGAGGAGCTGGCCCCTTGGGAGAAGAGGTTGAGTTACTGCTAGAGCCTGCATTCAAGCCCTGGAGACGATGATCCAGATGAACAGATGTGACTGCTCCTTCTCCCTGCTTTCCCCCTTTGAAGGGAAGCACTCTGGGTGACAGAAACATGACTGTGACCACTTTTTATAGAAAATTCAAGCAAAACTGCATCCCCAGAGTTATGACTGACAGCAACAGTGTGGCCAGGGCCATGATACTCCAGCACATGCCTGATTAAAGTGAAACCACCCTGCCTGAATTTTCAGGATCAAATGGCTGTAATGCGTTGTACAGACTAAGAACCAATAATCTGTGATGAGAAATCCTGGACCTGGCCTCAGGCTCAAACTGTGCTTACAGATAGTTCCACGGGACAAGAAGCAGCAGCAGCAGCATCAGCAACAAAATTTGGTAGATAAATTATTCACCCAGCTCCATTAAAAGCAAAAGAAGGGGATAGAAAATAGCCATCTGGCAAACAAGGAAAAGCTCGAGACAATTATCCTCCTTACCGTACATCATCCTTGCAATCATACTCAGGGAGAACGTGACAATTGATTAAAACTAATTGGAGGTTAAATTAAATCATAATTAGCATTAATCAATAGCTGTGTTGGCACGCCGGCGCATCCCTCCTTTAGGCAATTCACCTCCAATCCCCCACACTCCAATAAGGCTGGTGACCTGCGGGCCCAGCATGTGCTCCTGCCGTCAGTGAGGAAGCGAGTCCCGGCAGCGCTGACCTGCAGGGCTGGAGGCAGGAGAGCATTCCGGGGAGAGGCAGCCCTGCCAGGACCGGGGATGGGCTGCGCCGCTCCCCTCTCCCGCTGCCAGCATCAAAGGCTGGGGTGCCCTCAGATGATGGAGGCTGGTAACAACAGCTCAGTGCCCTCCTGCTCCCAAACTGCACATCACAGACAGCCTTGCCTTTAGCGTGGTTTTGATAAGAACGCTTGTTTCTCTTCCTCTCTCCATTTATGGGGTTTTTTTTCTGTGTTATATCATTGTGTGGCCCATGCACAAGGAATATCCATGGAATAGCACAAGGAATAGCCATGGCTGTTCAAGCCCCAGCGAGGCAGCGCTGCCTCCTCTCAAAGGGCTGGGTGAGCTGGGAGCAAGGGGAGCTTTCTGCAGGGGTGTCATGTGCAGACAGAAGAGTCAGTGAAATTTTTGCTCTGTTCTCAGCATTAAGTCCTAATTTGTGGATGTGTTTGAGGGGAGAGGAAGAGCCATTTTGTCATCTGCCCAGAACTGTGGCTCAGCTTGAATAAATGAAGTGCAGGCACCTTCTAAGAGCACTTGAACAGCACCTGTGTGCCTGTGTGCTCAGTGCCCTGCACACATCCCTCAGCTCTCCAGAATCCAGCTGCCACAGATGGTGGAGACTCCCAGTCTGAGGCAGGAGGATTTAGGACCAGCCATACATCCACTGAACTTCCACCTGCCTCCTATCCAAGAGCTGCCAGTTTCCACTGCAGTGTTGAAAATAAATTCTTCTCAGGAGGCTTTGAGCAAGGATTTGTCTAAACACTGCCAACATTTTGATGCCAAATTAGAACAGTTCTTGGGAGACTCTTTGGCCTCTCCTGCTTCCCCAGGTGTCTCCAGTTCAGACCCTGGAAGCACAAGGTTGAGCTGAGTGGACACTTGCAGGAAAATGAAAGAAGAAAGTGTTTAAATGCTGCTCACATCTCACACAGTGCTTTGGGGTGAGCAAAGGGAAAGGAAGCACAACTGCTTCCTCTGACTTTCCATGACTTGTCCCTGCCAGGAGCAGGTTGGAGGGCAACAGGCCATGCACAGCCCCCAGAGAATATCTCCACTATCAGTTACCTTTGTTTCCTCACATAAGCAATGAACAAGGAACATTTATTTGAACTCAACTAACTTCTTGTCTCCATCCCCAAAACAAGGGAACCAGGAGAATGAAAGAAAAACTTACCTGCCTTTTGAATTTTCATCAGCACAGCTCACAGAAATGTAGTCTCCTGCCCAGTGTAAGAAATGCCAATATCACCATTTTTATGCCAGTGCTAGGGAACTTTGTTGATTTCACACTGCAAAACTTTTCTTCAGGGTGTTTGCCAATCCACATGATTTAAGGTGGGAGAAATTCCCAATTTTAGTTGATGCCACTATGCTGTGAGAAATCCTGATGCCACTCAGTAATGGAAATGCAATCCTGCTGGTAAGGATGGCTCATTCCTGCATTTTCAGTCCCTGCATATCTGCCAACTGCCCAGCTTTCCTGTGGACTCCCACATGGTCCTGTCCTTCAGTAGTCACCCAAAAGCACTGCACACAAGACTCTGCCATGGTTTTGGGGACCATCCTTCATCCACCTGCCCCAGTTTGGGAACTGTTGGGAATGGATATGCTCTGTCATCAGAAGAATGCTGTTGTCTGCCAAAGACCATTTACCCCAGGTGGAATTGACAGTGCAATGGTCCTCAATTTTAGCTTTTTGGTGCATATTAAGACATTAATGGCTGTAACCCTTGGCTGTAACCCTTGTCCTCTCCTTGTGTCGTGCTCACTGTTGCTCAGCCTCTCCCAAATGATGGCCATAAACTTTGATTTTCTGGTGTGTTGTGAAAGAAAACAGATGCTGGAATGCATCTCTAGGCAGCACACCTTGGCAAACTCTTCCCAAGGCCTGAATGCCTGGAGGAACCAATTCTACTCCAAAAGCTGGGGATCTACTTCCTCACACAACAGTCCTTGAACCAGTCACCTGCTGAGAACAGACTCACCATCTCCAGTAAAGTCCTGTGTTACACACCCAGCTTCCAGTTCAGAGCTCAGCTGGTCATAGTGCACACAGCAAATGCAAATTTCTCTGCAAGAGGTTGTGGTCGACCTACAGAGGCACCAACCCAATCTTCTCTGCTCCATCAGCATGAAAAGGAAGGGTCTGTGCAAGCAATAAAATAGGTAGATTGCACCCAAGATAATGGGAAAGGGACAAAGAGAAACATCTCTCCAGCCTAGAGGAAAGCATGGCTTTCTTTGCACTGACCACACACATCAAGCATCTTTGATCAGGGGAAAAGCAGGTGGTAAAAGACAGTAGATAAAAAGCTTGGTCATGCCTAACACATCCCTTTCCAGATCAATACACACTTGTGAAGATATAATCTTCCTGCTGTAATGCTGACAGGTTAATGACAGCATGAGTTACCCACTATCTAAATGCCTGAGTTAGATTAACCCCTGACAGACTTAACTGCTCGTGCCTGTCATCACAACACCCTCACCTGTGACTTTCCCTGCCTTTTGCTTATTATACCATGCAGCTGCAGGCCCTCACCTTCCCCTGTCTGTGCAATGATGGGTGTTGAGGGTGGCCAGGGAATCTCTCCATCTCCTCTGAGCTGCAGCCTGGGCAGGTCTGTCTGCAAGATGAGTGTCTCCAGCAGGGACACTGCCAGTGTAGGCACACCCCTGGGTGAGAAGGACCCTCTTTGCCATGGGGAGAAATGGAAAAGTGGAGATATCTACTCTGTCAGTGCATCTGAGAAGTGAAATAAGGAGCAGAGACCTGATCCTATAATATCCCCAGCATGTGGCTCTTGTATATTTGAGTAGATATTCTATTTAAAAAAAATAAGAATCAAATTTCTGTCTGTGTATTTTACTGGGCTCAGGTTTTAAGTGTAATTCAGTCCTTCTCTGGCCCCATCCCCCCCTCCCCCCAGTCCCCCCCCAAAAAAAATACAGACAGCATGCTGCAACATTCAGTGGGCTGGAAGAGGAATGAGACCTGGCTGGGCAGCATCCCCAGGATCCTGCCCTGGCTTTGGCCCAAAATTTGCCAAGTGGATTGCTACAGCACATAGCTGGGGTCAGGATCCAGTAGTATTTGCAGTGAGTGGTCTGCACTGCTGCTGGCTTGGGACTCAGAGGGTTTAGGCTTTAATCCTGCTTCTGGTCTTGACCTCCTGGATAATGTGGGAGAGAAAGGTAGAAGGTGCAAAGATTTGACAAGGTAATTGAAATCTATTGGTTTGAATCTCATCAGAATAGCCCTGCCACACTCCCATCAGCAGCCAGAGGAATGCCACTGTTAACTTCCAAATTCCCTCATGTGCTCCATTTATAAAGCAGAGACAAGTGCAGAGAGAGCCTGGCTGGGCCTGAGTGTGTCCCTTGCACTCTTACATCCCAAAAAAGACAAAGAGGGCAAGCTGGGATGAGCAGGGTGCAAACATCTGCCTCGCCTGCCTGCTGTGTTTGGGCTGGAAAGCTCTCACACTCTTGCCTGGGAATATTGGTAGTTCAACATGTAACCGAATTAGTGGTGGGAGAAAACAAATCACATGTGACTGAGCCTTCTGACAGAAGCAGCTTTGATGTCCTTCTGCTCAAGCTCTGCTTCTGAGCCCAGCCACCCCCCACCTGCACCCCACCCCACCCCGTCAATAAACTGTTTGTTTAGCCTTGCACAGATTATTCATTTCTTGGCACGCAGCTCTCAGCTCCAAAGAATTAACATTTGGATTGTATTTGCTGGCTAGTAAAGTACCAGCTGGGATTCGTTGCACAAACTATTTTGATGGGGGAAATCAATGACAAACTGAGAAGAGGAAGATCAAACAGCAAACCATTTTGCAATCCTTGTCTGAAAACATCGTGTTGGTGATATTCAGAGTTTCTAAAAGTGGGGTTGGTGGCAAATAAGGCGTGGCAACCTTCTTCCAGATCATCTTGCTGACTCCCACGTGCAACAAACTGACCCCAGCCTGGTCCTAAAATAGATTAGCCACAGAATATTTCATTTTAAACCCAAGCTCATGAGGTTTTTTTCCCTACAGAAGAGGAGAATCGCTGAATGCTTATTGCTGTTTTGCTGGAATTTATTTTTTGGTCAGAGAGGGATTTGAAAACGAAATACATTTCCTGTTGGAGGCCAAGGGCTGTGAGCTGCAAGGAGAAGAATAGCCTTTGGCTTGCTTCAGCAGTAAATAATCACTTGTGTTCCAAAAAGTCATTCACATTGGCAAGGGATCCCAGCACCTGCAGATAGGAGTGCCCGGGGCAAGTCCAAGCACTTCATTTAGACTGTCCCTTATTAGGATCAATCAGACCCCATTCCTTGTAGCCACAGGAAATTCTAGGCTTAACACACATGCCTTTTAAAATTAAAAAGGTGGAAAGATGTGCAGTTAAAGACACAGAAAAAGATACAGGAACAGAGGAGTGTTTTTCTATGTTTGCATGAGAAACTTTCTTTTTTACTCTCTCTGTAAATTATAAGCACACAAAACCTTCATCTTATCAGTGTTTTGAGCCTTGGAGAAGTCTATCAGTTTTCCTTCATCCCCATTCTACCTGCATGTTTTTTTGTCACCTTGTTTTCCATAATACAGGTGCAGAGAGGATATTTTATGTCATCTTCCTAATACTTTTTTCTGTTGAACTTTTGATGCTGCACAAGTGAGCCCTTTTGGCAAGTTCTCAGTAAAAAGCACAAGTGGTGTCAGACCCCACCAGGCAGCATGTTTGACCCTAACTTTCTAGTGAAAGGCTAACACAGCAGGACTATTCTTTTCTGGAGAAAAAGTGGTTAAAAACCAAACAGTTAAAAACCAACCAACAAAACAAAAAACAAAACCCAAACAGCTGAAATGCTTTCTACAGCAGTACACTGACAGACTTCTCTTCAGGATCAGGACCTGACAACAGTCTGTGAGATGTGTGTGGATTACTGCACGAGCAGGGTTGGGGGTCACATCTGGCTGTGCTCAGGATACTCTCCCACTTCCTCACATCCTAACAGAACTCAGTTTCACACAATGTATTTCCTAGCCCAGGTGTCACAAAACAACAAGTGCTGCCAGCAGTCACTTAGGGCTCTGCTATTGCTCCTTCTAATTTCTAAGCTGGTGCCAGAAGAGACAGTATTTTTTAAGGCAATAGAGTGAATTGTTTGCATGAAAAGCCCTGGAGCTTTCACCACTGCAAGTCTGAACCATCTTCCTCTCCTGACCACAGAGTCCAAACTGGGTGTGGGCTGCTCTCTGTCACAGATGGAGCTCTGACTAGCCCAGAGGCTTTCAGTGCCAGGGACACTTGGTGCATCCTGGTGCTATTTTTACCAGCACTAGGAACACTGAGTTCAGGCTCGCTCTGGCACCAGCCAAAGAGGAGCCGGCAACACCCCTGGGAATGTGACTCCAAGTACCTACCTCAGCACTGTGGTCTTCCTGAGTGCCAAAATAACCATGGATGTAGGAGCATCCCAGGCAAGGACAGGGAGCTGTGACTCACTGAGATCACACAGTGTCAGGTTCCTTTGCTGTACAAAGACAGTTCACAGCACAATAAAGCAGCATCTGCTTCTCCCCACCACTCCAGAGATGCTACAGGACTGTAGCCTGGGACTCCAGCCTCACTTAATCTGCTGCTGATTTTGTAGTAATGCAGACCTGTCACTGCAAGAGCCTGGTTGTGCATGCACTGCACCACAGCTAAAGTTCACTTCAGCAGCCACTGCAGGCAATTAGGCAAAGCTCAACCTCCATCTGAAATGCAACAAAAACACCAGAAAGGCAGTGCTGGGTCCCACTCTGGCAGACTCCACAGGTTCCTCTTTAACCAAAGCCAGGTAAGTGGAGGCTGCCACCACCCCTGCTGCTCCGTGGGCGTCGGGGGCACTGTCCATCAAAGCAACACCTGAGGAACAGCCCTGTGTCAGCACCAGCTGCCAGGACCAGGCAAACTCTCATCCCCTGCTCAACAACACAAAGGGCTTCTTTCCTCCCCCTCCACTAAGTAAACTGTTAAAGACCGTGACCCCTGGAAAACATAACAAGAGCAGAGGAATCTACAGTCGCATGTTGCAGGTCAAGGCATCGAGCGTTTCTCGACCTTGTGATTCAGCTAAAAGCTCCTCGGTCTGTCTGCTCCGTGCAGAGGCAGCTCCCGTCCCCACAGACACACATACACACAGATTCACATGGTAAAGAGGGTAAATGAAGGCTCAGCTTTTGTTTTTTGACCCTCCTGCCATAAAAAAGAGGCAAAGACATGAACAGAAGGGCAACTTCTTCATAGAGATCTGAAAACGTCCAGTGGGCATTTGCAACTATGAACGCACGCGTCCCATCACACAGCGCCTGAGCACTGCTCGTGGTGAGGTCAGTGCTAAGACTCAGTCTAAAACAGAACAGAAAGTGAACATTGTGGCTCCATTTGAGATGTGATGGGGAATCTCTTGGGCCAGGAGAGCTGACAAAGGGGGAGCCAGGTACAAACAAAGCAGAAACGCTTGGGGCGTGCTTGGGAGCTTCCCCCTTATTTCCATTCAGACATTGCCACAGAGTAGATCTGGGCTTCCCAGCTGGGCCAGGCACACTCACTTTGGAGGGGACACTGGGAGTCCTCCCAAACCCTGGGACAAAGCAGCCTTGCATTAGCAGAATGAACACAACACAAGGCAGGGCTCAGATGTGGGCTTTGGTCTACTTTTACAAACCCTAAAAGGGAGGTTTGAGCAAAGCAACCAGTGGGAACAAGTTAAGAGCTTTTTAATTGTTTGGGCAGGACTATTTCATTTTAATGCCTAATGAATATTTGGGACAGGTACTTCTGTGCTAGGGAATGACCCCCATAAGAAAACACTATCAAGAAACTTCTTTACTGAATTAGAAAAATGAGGTATTTGCAGTACTGTGAGAGTAAAAAGCCTGAATTGCAAATCTCCCCTTGAAGAAATAAAACCTTGTTATTTTCCCACGCAGTGATATAAATTAACATATTTAATGTATCAATTAAAAATATGTGTATATAAAGTAAGTCCTACTCAGTGATCTTTTAGAGTTATTCTAGAGTGCTATTGTATGATCATTTCAAACCATTGTGGAAGTCTTGTACTGAAATTTAATACTTAAGACATGATTATGTCTGGATTTCAGACTGAGAGGTGGACTTAGGTACATCTAGGTGAGGAGGGATATATTTAAAATATATTTGTATTTATATTAGTTATAGGAGTGTACAGAGGACTAAACATAAGATCTGATGTATAGACCCAAGCATGGACAGCCCAGGGTCAACAGATTCCTAAAGCCAAATTTGCCAGCTCCCTTTGCTGAGGCCTCTCACAACAAACACAGGCAGGCTGGCAGCAGGAGCTCCTATTTTCATCCCTCTTACATCTCAAACTTCTCCATCCAACAATTACCAGCAATAACAATTCTAGCTGCAGCCAAACAAGAGGCCGCTGCTGGCATAAAGCAAAGAGGAAGCAGAGCCTGCTCTCACAATACAGAATCTGCAGCAACATTTGCCAAAGTCCTCACAGGAAATGTGCTGGCAGCATCTCAAGGGCAGAAAACACCTCCGTGTTCTGCTTCCCACCTTCCCCTGCAGGCACTTAGACACACAGAGCTGGAAAGAAAGAGGCAGATTTAAAGAGCACTGACAACTCCCATTTTTTTAACAGCTCTGTGTGACTCCCTAATGCCTTGGAATATCTTTGGATGCTACTTTAGAATCCCAGAATTCAGTGAGGAACCCACCACCTGAAAAATCCCTAGAGCAAACTCAGCATCATATCCCAGCTATGAGACCAAACTCTCTCCTCAGCATTTGTTCAAGTTTGCCTCCAGATCCAGTTTTCTTCTAATTTCACCCACTCCTTGCCCCAAGCCTTTTAACATGAGATGTAACCCAAAACCCAACAGAAGAACAGAGAGCCAGAAGCAAACTTCTAGATGGTGAGAGGTGTCATATTTGATTTTTCCAGCTAACAGAAAAGTGAAATATTTAACGCTCCCTTTCAGATCCTTTTCTCTGTTTCTCTGCCTTTATAAAACACTGCTGCATGGGGAAGAGGCCAAAAGAAGAAAATCGATTGTCTTTCTCAGTGCAGAGACCTTTTCAAAAATGGTGCCCTGTTCTGCAGGAGCCCAAATGTTTTTTTCAAATGCTTCTGGCAGAAGAGCACGGAATCCTTCCAGGACTGTGCTTTATCTGGTGAGATGGCTGTCTGTGGAGCTGAGGCAGGGAAGGCTGCTGTTAAAGTTTCTATTTTTCTTTCCCTTTCTGTGACTTTTCAACAAGAAGAATAGCTAAGGGAAAAAAAAAAAAAAAGAAGAAGGAGAAGAAACAAAATACTGCTTCAAAACAAAAAGCAAGAACATTGCTGTAATGCAATGATGTGGCTCCTGCTCTACAACTTTCTGTAGGTCTTCCTCTTCCAGGCCAATTTGGACTGCAGTTGGAAGTGTCTCTATGAATCTTCGAAGAGTTTTGGAGCAACAGGTGTTTTTCTTCCCTATAAAAAAGAATTAACTAGTCTCTTCTTTAAACTGTCTAAGCAATTTAAGGAAAAAAATCTGAGAAGGGTGTTTCTGGCAATATATTACAAGCAAGGTCTGTCACAGGCCCTTGGTTGCCCAGTGATAGTTCTGTCATAATAAATAACAGATTTCTGGTTTTATGGTTAGGTATTTTCAAGGCAATTCAGGTGATTTGATTTTACTGTCAACACAGGCTACGGCTGCAGCCTTAGGATCAATTTTAGGTCAATCCAGGGCAGAGTGCCACCAAAAGAGGCAATCCTGCCCTCACTCCTACTTTCCTCAAGAATGGTCTGATGCTGGTAAAAAGACCTGATCCCCCATGAGAAATTACTGCTTTCTGTTGGATCACAAGCTGCAGGACAGTGTTGTATTTTCCCCCTGCAGTTGTGCACATTGGAGCTGCTGCAGGTGGATGGCCCTGAGGCCATGGGCTGCCAGGGGACTTGTCACCTGCTGTGGGGTGACATGGCAGAGAACTGCCCCTTGGACATCTACTCTGCAGATTGTGTCTGCGAGCACTGAGATTTGTGGCTTAAATTGCTGACGTGTCTTTAAACATCCTTTTGTCAGCCTTAGAGATTTTATTTGTTGGTGGTCTTCATTTATAGGGCAGGCTAGCAGTGGTGTGGGACTCAAGTGTGGAGAGAAAAGAAGAGCAAGGGGAAGCTCTTCCAGCTCCAAAAGATTCTCCTCTTTGGTTTAGGGTGAACAGAGGTCAACGTGAGTCTTTCTCTGGATTTCAGGGAGCTTTGGATCAAGCCCAAGGTGCCTCATTATCCCATGACAGAATAAAGACACATACTCATTTTTATGAGTGAAAACTATTCTTTCTCTCCAGTGAATGGCTGAGATCTGAACACAGCTGCTATTTTGCTCTGTGCACTGAATCACTTCTGATTCTTAAGTATTGAAACAGTGACATGCATTCCCCCCGCCTAACATGGGACCTTTCTCCATTATTGTACCATGAGAAGAATATAGTAATTCATGCTGTCTTTATTTTTCAGCTTTATTATTGTTGGGACTCCTTTCACTTCAGGCTGAAAAAGCAGGCAACTGGGGCAGAGAAGAATGCTGATGTTATATCAAAATATGAAATTTCTGAGAATGGGAGATCCCCAAAAGTACTGGAGTACTCAATCATCTCTTCACCAGCTCTTAGGCAGGAAATGCAGGAATGGTTTTATGTGAACTAACAAACAGATATGGCAAAAATAACCCACTTTTTATTAATTCTTAGCTTGTGGTAGGTTTTGCTCTAAGGAAAAGTTTCTGGCAGAAGGGGCTGTGCAGAGGAGCCTTCATCCTCCTCCTTGCTCTGGCATGTGCCAGGGATTTGACAGCATCTGCCTGATAATTCTTAATATCCCACTGCAAGAAAGGAGTGTGGCAATTGTAAAACATTTAGGAGAGATAAACAGGAGTGATCAGAAACCTGGGGAACAGAAGATATGAGGAGAGACAGAAAGAATGAAGCTTTTTCCATCCAGAGAAGAGGAAGTTTACAGGAGACAGCCACAGAAAAATAAGGCTAAGGGGGATCTTTGGAGGTCATTCAGTCCATTCCTCTCCCCTGAATTAATCTCAGCAATATCTAAATCACTGCTGATAAGCATTGCTTTGACCTGTTCATGAGGATCTCCATGGTGCACAGTCTACAAGCTCCCAAGGCATCCTGGTTTACTGCTTCTTGAGTGACTCTACTAAAGAATTTTCTTATCAGCTGATTTTGAATCATTCTTTCTTCAGTTTAAGGCCTATCACCTTATCAGCCATTGTCAATTCCTAAACAAAATCAGACTTTCATTTCTGTTCACCACTCCTGTCTAAAAGGAAATAAGATTACATGGTTTTTTTCTTGACAAACCCACACTGGCTGTTATTCTTCTTCGTTTCCCAGATGCACCCAAACGACTAAATTGCTTGATATTTGCTGGAGCTGAAAATATAGATGAGCAAGTATGTAATTCCCATGTTCCTCTGTTTCCCCTTCTTCTGTATGAAGACAGGTTTGCCCTTTTCCAGTTTTCTGGTACCTTACTTAGCTTTTCCTGGCTTCTCAAAGGTAACCACAGGTATCTAAGATCTTTTCAGTCCACTTTCAAAATATTCTAGGATGAAGATCATCAGGTTCAGCCAATTATAAAACATGAAGCTTATCTCATTTTCTCACTTCTTTCGTTATTATGTGCTGAACTCCCATCCTTTTTCAATTAATTTTCCAATACTGTTGGCTTCCTGCTCTCAACTGATCTTTTAAATGAACACTGATACAAAAAAAGGCTTTAAACACTTCACCCCCTTGGTATCATCCAGCGATACCTTTCTCTTTTCATCTTATGATAAGTGTATTTGTAGAACAATTTCTTGGTACTCACTCTTCATATATGTAAAAGAGCTCTGCAAAGAGAAAAGGAACATGCTATTCCTCTCAGCCACCAAGGGCAGGACAAGAAATAATGATCTTCAAGTGAAGGCTAGACATTAGGAAAAGTATTTAACCTGTTAAAAGGGAAAAGACCAGGAATGCATTAGCTTGAGAGCTTGCTAAATTTCATATCATAGGCAGTCTTTAAGCACAGGTTACACAAATAATTTTTAGCCTTTTCCAGTCTGTGAACTCCTAACATTGCACCTCACAGGGCTTCACATACAGCTGGTATAGCCCAGTGTTAATGGGATTTCTCATGTTTAGATTTGCCTGAGAGACTCCCCCACACACATCTCCTCCTAGAACTGCTCTACAGAAAAGCAAGGATCTGTGGGTTGCACTTTAGGAATCCATGGATTAGATAAAATTTTGTCAGGAATTGGGCCAGGAACTCCTGCCTCTCTGCTTTCCTACTATTCAGCCATCCCAAAAAATCCCACACACTATAGCTGCATCATTTGTGATGTCTCAGAAGTGAAACAAATATCGTTTGCAGTTTCATTGGTTCCCTTCACTGAACAGAGGCTCTGAAACGGACTTTACTTTTTAAAAAACTTGATAATAATTGTTTTATCTGCCAATGGACTTTACCTTTTAAAAAACTTGATAACAATTGTTTTATCTGCCTTATAGACCAACTAATTGGTGACTATCAATGTCCAGCCTATTACACCCACTTTACAGTCCTGCAGGTCATGGAATGATGCTGTAGCAGAGCACAGACAGATCTTCTGAACTAGCTTCTCATCCTCCAATCTCCAGATCGTTTTCTTTAAATCTCATCCTTTTGTATAACTGCACTGATGTTTGGATAATTTGCATATGTAAATCTGAACCAAAGAGAAACCCTCATGGCTACTGCAGAGAGGCGCCTGTTAAACGCTGTAAATTGAAACGCTTTCCTCCCCAAGCTAAAATAAAAAGTGCCCTGGAGGGTAAATTTCTGAAGGGTTTGTGACTAACCTGATTAGTCACTCTAAATTGTGATAGATGGAAGGAAAAAGCAGTTGTCAAACAAGGAGGAAATTCCAATAGAAGAGTAAATTTAAGGATGACAGTGATGATAAATTCTTACAAGCCTTAGAAAAGATCAGCCTTTTGTGCAGCTCTCATAAGGACCATTGAGTGCTCACTGTATAATGGGCTGCTGTTTGGGTGACTGTGGGAATGTGGTGGTGATTGCTTTTGAAAAGAAAAAGAACACCTCAAGTCCAGATCATTCCGCATTTATTTTAAGGTACCTGTAACTAAATTTTTAAGAATTCCCCTCCCTTGCTCTTCCTGAGCTTGAGACTGCTGGGCCAGGGGGATGTGCTGCAAGAAGGGATAGTGTTCAGGTTAAATAATTTCAGATTAAAGCCAGGTATCGATTTTTATCTGCCAGTACTGGGAAAACTCAGCAAAGTTTCCGCTTCATTTTTGTCACTTATAATTTCTAAATATAAGTCAGATATTTTCTAGTGGGTGTGTTCTTTTTGTAATGGGAACTGGATCTGTGAAGAACAGAGAAGATTGAACAGGGAACTCTTCTAGGCTGATTATTGCTTCATGCTTTCTTCCTCACTGAAATAAATTAAAAAAAATTTCGTCTTAAAACCCATCTAAGAAGGCAACCAGTTTTCTGTTCCACTCTGAACAAAATTTATCCTCTGGAACTGGTTTGACAGGACATGGAAAAAAGGAAAATAAAATATATCCCCTTCTCTGTCCAGAAATGCATTTGTTTAGCTGGGTGAAAACTAAAGGGAAAACACCAATACATTTCATTGACTTTTTTCCTGCATTTTAAATTTTCAAATATCGCTAAAAGTTAACAATTCCAGCCATTTCTCAGATCAATATCACATGGTGAATACAAGGATCTGATAATGCTAGTGTTGATAGCAATCAATTAGTTTGGGACACATACAGAAGAACTGCATGAAGAATTGATCTATTCTGTTTTCCAATTAATTTAGTTGCCTCAGCATTTAAATTCTCACCACTATGTGCACATTAATAGCACCTAGGAGCTTGGAACAGATATTATACATTACAAAAAGGGCAGCCCATGAGCCTGCCTGGCTGTCACACCAACCCTCAATGGGTCTGGCTAGTTCCTGGCTGTGAATTATGTGACGTTTCAGCCAGAGAAAGTCTGGAATTTTCTTCAGTCACGAGTCTTTCCTCAGCAGTTGAACTCTGTATCTCCAGTAATGTGCTCATTTCTAACCAGTGAGGTCAGAAGCAGGGACTTCTCCCATCCATGACAATGAGTTTTATTTTGAGCAAGCCATGGTTTGTTTTGGGGGGACATGAACATTTCAAAATGTAGAAGTAAAATTGTAGCAAGATCATAAATGAATGATGCTGTTCCAGGGCTTGGAGTTGGTGTTTTCCAGTACCTGAATACCTCAACCATCTGCTGTTCCCTCAATTTCTTTTTCTCCCTGTTTTGGGAAAAAAACCATATAGTTCTATACCAAAACCTGCTACAGTGTTGTCAACACACAAAAGTGGTGGACACTTGGTCATTACGAGGAAAATACTTCAAGCACCTCTTTGGAGATTAGGAGCACCACTACAGCCCAAACACAAGGGTTCTCTATTATCTTGCTAACTTTAGTCTGAAGAGGAAGCAGATCAAATCTCACAAGGAAAGCCTGGTTTTGTGAGATTTCTAGCCAAAAAATGCATTTTTAAGAAGTTCCATTTTCTTATATGCTTGCCACAATTCCAACCACTGGTTGGATAAACTGACACCTCTAAAGGATTCCTTCAACTAAGCCTGGCTCGTGGTTAGATGGGATAAGTGCTCTGTTCCTGCTACTGCATGTACATTTTTGAACAGAGAATTAAAACATCATGAGTTTGACTCTATCCAAGATTTGGCACAATCCCTGCAGAGCAGCAGATTAAATCAGGATTTCCCAGACTTCCGGCTAGATGTATCCTTCTCTAATAAAAGCTTTTTTGATTTGTTTACTGCTTTAGCTCATTTCCATGAAGAAAATGATGCTTTTGTCTAACCATAAATCTTTCAGGACTGCAGTCTGAGGAGTCTATCTATACACTGATAGACTATAGGAGAGAATATTCTCATGTTTTCTGTGGTAACATTCAACACAAACTATAAAACAGGATCCATGAGATTTCCTCTGTCTTTCAAGGACTTACTGTATGTGTCCCTTCCCAAGAATAATTCCCACTGAAGCAAAAAAATTTAGCAAGAAAACAAATGAAAGCCAATAACATCTTGATTTATTTGAGAACTGACATACCAGGTACAGGGGTGGGCATCCTAGGTAAAACCTCATTGCAAATGTTATCTGTAGAAATGTGTATAGACATGCTGCTCTACACTAAAGGAGGTGTCAGTGAAGCTTCACCCCCCTTGATTCAAATACCTGTGCAGCAGCAAAAGACCTGGATTTTGGCTGAATTTATGCTGTCTCCACTGGTCTGCAAATGACTTTGTCCATCTTTATGTGTGGAGTTGGGGTGGTGGTTACTCTTTGCAGCGAACACTCTGAGGTGCGGCACATCTAGTGATAATATAAATGATGATTTCCTCATCTAGTTAGATGTCCCATAACTCCAAGAGCATGATAAAGTTTATCATGTAGTCACATAAAGTCATGTGGAGTTTCGTTACTGATGAATGCAGTGCCAGGCACAGTGGGAGGCATCATTGCAGCTCCTCATGCACATGACTGGTTTCTAAATTAACTGTGACCACTCTGGAAGATGACCAGAGCATCACTGCACAAAGTTAAGTGGAACCTTCTGCTCCCTGTACAGGAGAGAGGAGAAAATACATCCTTTACAAATACAGGCCTGAATTCTTAACATGATGAAATTGTCAACCCCTGAAATTTCTGGTGTTTCAGGCTTGCTGGATTAGCAACCATGTTTTTTTAATCACAGAATACCCCTCTAAACTTTCATGCTTCTTTTCTAAACTATGACACATCCTCCTCCCACAAGAGTAGAGCATGGATTGAACATGAAGGCAGATAAAATAGCAGCAATCATATATATGGTAAGTGCCCAAGATACCCCCATCTGTGCTCAAAAGTCAGAATCTTGCTTTTGCTAAATGCCTTGATTCCAACATGTTCGTAGGCCATTCCCTGGCAGATAACTGGGCATGGAGAGGGAGGATTGCTGCATATGCTGACCACAGCAGTTCCCTCCTTCAGACCTAAGACCTCTGCATAGATTTTGACAAAAAATTCACCCTGCTTACTGAGCGTGCAGAAGAGATGATACATCCTTGAACAGCACTTTGTTACAACAACATGTCACAGGAGCTAATATTGCCTTTAGCAGTGCATGCATTAGAAGTATGATAGTTATGATAGCATGATAGATATGCTAAGTGATTTTTTTAATAGACCTTGTTAAACATATTAGCATCAGAGACCTCAAGCTATCTATCACGAGAGCAAGTAATTTTTTTTTGGTTGTTTTTCTAGGGCTTAGCAAAGTGAACTAATGTTTTTCTGTAGATTTTCTGCACACATTTATTTTCAATAGTACCAGGCCCTCTGAGATTATGTCCTCTCCACAACCCTCCTCTGTGTGGCAGTGGGATCTCCCAAAAACATCACCTGCAATTGTAACTGCAATAAGCCATGAGGGGAGATGGAACAATGGATGGAGTGTGCCAACTTAATTAGGGAAACTAAACCCAGGAAAGGACAAGAACAGTTCAGAGAGGTAGGAGTTTGCCAGCAGCTGGAACAATTGAAAGCCTGAGGAAAATGCAGTCTGCTTTCCATCTTGTGGATGAATGCCACCTCCTCCTTTCCCACTCATGTCTTGGTTTAAAGACTCCTTTAATGTTTATTTAGAGCACACCACTCTACCAAGGCTGCAGCTCACCCCTATATGGATCAGCCCAGACTGGGAATATGCCTGTCCTCCCCACTTCCAAAGCTGGCAGTGTTGCTGGAAGCATGGTGGGGTGAGTGAAATTGTATTTACACTGAGTTTTACAGCTAAACCCAGCACTGAATTCCAGTGTGGACAAGTTCTGAGATAATAGAAGAGGGGAGGAGGTAGCCAAGAAGTTCAGGATACTTCTTCTCAGGGGGCAGCTACATTGGTGGTGTCTAGGGCAAATCAGCCCCTAAGGTGTAGGATTTCTGGCTTTTCTGGCAATAAGCCAAAGCAAAGGGTTTAGAAACAGAAGTGGGAATTCCCTTTAAATCAAACAAATAGCCTGGATTCCAGTACAAAGGGTCAGAAAAGAGGGTTTACTTCTGGTCCCTGGAACTGTCAAAATACCCTGAAACTATATCATGAAAGGAGAGGAAAAGATGCAGTTTCCCCACTACTGCTGACACACAATTAACATAAAATAAGGAGCTTGTTTGGTGTTGGTTTGCAGTGATCCATCCCCACCGACACAATGAGGGCTAATGAACTAAATCTGAAAGTATCAGCATAAGATTTTGACAAATGCATTGCTTGCCTATTGAGAGGGTGGAAAATGATTATAAATGACAAGCTGGGCTTGTTTTCAGGCATGGACACTCCAGGAGCAGTGGCATTATGGCCTCAGTTGGCTGTTCTCTGTGTAAATGATTTCACACTTCTGCTACTGAATCAATTGGGTGTTTCTCCATTTAAGAATTGCCAAAATAAAATATCTCCTGCTCCACAGTCAAGGCATGTTCTTGGCTCCCAGGGAGGAAAAACGGTTTAAACATACCTGGATTTTTTATTTTAAAGTGAAGTGTTGGTCACAATGTAGTGCACTCTCACTGCTCCAGATTCATGGGGATATTGAAAATTTTAAGCAATTATTAGCAAACATGGTGGAAACACAGACTACTGTACTACAAAGTTGAATAAAAACTCATATTTCATGCCCTTTTTTTTTTTTTTTCCTGGAAGGAAAAGAGAAGATGTATATTGAAATATTTTAGCTATGAAAAGTCCGGACACCAAACTAAGGTGAAGGTTCTGGTAAAAACTACAGATCATATAATAGTCAAATATAATTTAATTCTGATATCTCCTATTCCAGCATTTCTCTCAAAGAAGATAATGACCTACATAGACATCTCACAACCTGACTTTGCCTCTTGTTTCTCTGGTCTGCCAGTTCTTGGGCAGAAACTCTGTAACAGTTAAAATTCCCCAATGAGGTAGAAAATGTTATAGAAAGAGCAGGAATGAGAAGAGTTTTGGCTGATTTACTGCTCCCCATTGCTCAGTTCTGCACACATCTGTGCCATTATAAACATAATGAATAATAAATCCAAGCTCATTTTTAGGGCTGCATCCATTGCAAGTATAAATACACAAAGGCAAAGGATTTCTCCTTGGAAAGTTGGCAAGAGGGAGTTTTATGTAATTCTTATGAGACTTAATGAAGCCCTGAAGATGAAACAATTTCCATTTTGCCTTCATGGGAGCAGGCTGAAGCGAAATGTTACCTTTCATTCCTCTTTACAGAAGGAGGTTCAGAGCACCAGCAGGTGGGCAGGTTTAAATCAGCACAGTGCAAACCTCTCAAAGCCTGGAGTCTGGGCTCAGTGCGGGGAGCCACATGAAGTCTGGATGCTCTGAAGTGCCTATCATGAAGCAAGGAGGTGTCCTACATGCTTGTCCAACCTCCAGGCTCCCAGGGGCTGGATTCCAGTGTGGACACTCCTCTGGGTTGAGTTGACTCAGCCAAGCCAACCTACAGCTCTAACCCCAGGCATGGAGCTGTTGTTGCATGTGTGGTCTCAAATCACTCTGCTCAATAAGGCTATTAGCATCATTCTTCATGCAAGGAAGCAGAGAAAAGACCCAAGAAGAAGAGATCCCCTTTTCCTGCACCCCAGTCCAGATTGCTGCTCAATTCCTCTGCCCATGGATTTCCCATCACTGGCAACTCTTTTCATCTGCTTATCAAGGAGACTTGTCCATGCAGCTACTCTTCCCTAATTTCTCACCAGGGAATGCATTTCCAAAACTTCTGTACCTATTTGCTCAGGGTTAGGTTAAACAGAAGCAAGCAGAGTTTAATGTCTTTTGTACAGGAGGAGGAGGGTCCTTGGAGTCCACGTGATGCTGAAGGGATCCAATGCTAGCTCCCAAATGCTCATGCACCCTTAGAGATGCACCTCTAAAAACATCTTCCTAAGCAGTCATGCACTCTACAAGCCACAGGTGAAGCAGGCCTGGAGAGAAGGTGTGCTGATCCTTCCTCCAGCAGTCCCTCTAAATCAGGATGCTGAGTTGCATGAGGAACATCCTTCATCACACTTGTGACTTGGCACGCTGTGTTTCTGGCAAGGCCAGGTTTTTCTCTGAACTGTCACACACTGGCTTTGCTTAGCTTTAGGTAGTGCAAGTCCAAACAAAGTTACTACTATGTCATTTGGGGAAGAATTAGGAAAATAACCCACTAAAAGAGTTTTTCAGGACATTTGCACATTCCAGGAATCCAGTGAGGTTGAAATGAGTTTTCCTCCTCCCTGCAGGGTGTTCTCAGAGCACTGGTGTCACCCAAAAGAGCAGAGGTGGAAACCTCTTGGCTTGACCCTCAGGCATAATCCTACAGTCCCCAGGCCAAACTCTATCCTGACAAAGACAAAAGGGAGGAAAGAATTTTTTCCTACAAACCTCAGGGTGTTTCTGACCATTGTCTATTGTCTCAGGTTCTGACACAGAGTCCATTTTCTTACCCCCTCTCTCAGCCATGCAAATCAGGCAAAGCAGAGCGCACAATGGAACTCCAGCATCTTTTCAGATCAGTGGTTCTGAGCCCCCTTGAGAAATCCATAAAGGCCCTCCCTGGAGTATTTAGCAGATGATGCTCCCTCTTTTCTGCCTGCGGTGTTTTGAAAAGTGTGGCCCATAAAATGTGCCTGACATTGTGCAGCGAGCCCAGCTTCCCCGCGAGCGCCGCGGCCTCGGCGGGACCAACACGGCTCCCATTGTCAGCCCCGACTTGCTGAATGCAGCCAGGCCAGGGGAGATTTCTATGCCCTGCACAGCAACAGCACATGACTTGGAAGGGAACTTCTCAAGGAAAGTACATTTGATCAGTCATAAAAACCTTCCCGGAGATGCATGCTGAACTCTGTGTGTGTATTACAGCTGGCACTGTTAACACCTACTGCTAAGCTTGCGTGAGATTTTCCCACACAAGACCAGGTTTGGTTGCTTATAACCTACTTGGTCAGGCTTTAGCAGTTTGGACTGATTTTTTTTCCATGCAGAATAGTTGCTTCAGGAAGAATATATATTGGAAATTTCTGCCAAGACAGATTGGTCTTTTTTCAGAGTGAGTTTACAGGGAAATACATTATTTTTGCCCCTGTTAAATCTTACAAAGATTTTATTGAAGAAATGGTTTTTTACCTCATTGCTTTGGTATTTGTAGGGAAGGTTTCTGTACTAGAGATATTATTGTTAACCCTCTCTTCCTCCCTGTTATACTTGGGTCAAACTGGGAGCTTACTGAAAAAAAAGCAATTTCTTCAGACGTGCTAGAGATAGGCAAAGGGTATCTCAGAGGTTGCACAGGATTTTAACTATAAATATGTCAGCCGAGGTGTTCTGCACACTTAGAGATCTGGGGAGCACAAAGTTCCTCTTGCTGCTGCCCCAGCAAGGACAGTGCCCAAAGAAGGGATGGAGTTTTGGGAAGGGGAAATCCTCCTCTGAGATGGAGTATATCCACCTCCAGACACAGCACCTGCCCTCACCCATCCCCAGTTCTCAAACGGAGCACACAGGGGCGTAAGACAAGCTTGGCAGGGTCAGGGACAGCCTTCCTTCCACCTCCCATCCATTACTTTGCCTCCCCCATATCTCAAGTCCATAACCTCTATCAGCAATGGAACGAATTGCATGAGAAAGTGCAGGGGGTGGCAGGAACATCTGGGCCACATACTGCACATGCCACCGCCAGTTAACCTCTCACACGCTGTCGGATGCTGCGCACGCCGGGGATGCAGCTGCGCTTCACACGCACAGCTCCGCGGGCAGGACCCACCTCGGGCTGCAGGGGAGAGGGGGAAAGAGAGAGAAGATGAAGAAGAACATGGGGATGGGAGATGGGAGATGGGAGGAAGGCAAGGCAAGACATGATGGATCTTTTTGGCTGAGGGGTGGCGCATCACAGCCAAGCAATGCAGCAAATCCTTGGAGAAACTCCCCTTGCACACCCTGCGTGCAGTGCACCAGCAACGCTCTGCATGAGCCAGATTTGGTTTAAATGGAGACAAAAGGGGCAAATCCCAGTGGTAAATGGGAAGGAGGGAAGGGAAGGTGCAAAGGGAAAGAGACTCTCAGAGCACTGAGTTTTTGCAGGCTCTCCTCGACCCAGATAATCAGCAGAGCTCAAGCTGACAGCAGGGGATTTAAACACTTATAGGGGGAGCTCAGCTGGGTGTCTCAAGGGAAAAAGGGTTGGGAAATGCAGTTCTGTAGAAAAGACAGAGAGAGAGAAAAGAGCTGTTAAGTAGTGAGAGAGACATCTGCAGCATAGCTGTTCATTTTGGTTACACTCTGCTCTGAGCTGGCAATGGGAATGCATGAGAAAACACCTTCAGCATCCTGAGTCTTTTGAGAAGAGACAAAGGAAAGGGCCCAGGCAGAAAGTCAAGTCAAACAGGCACCAGCAGCCCAAGCCCTGGGCTAATCTTAGGTACCAGAGATGCCACCTTGCAGGAAATGACCTCCCAAGTTCTGCAAACTGATTAAAGATGCTTCCCACAGTCCATGTTTTAGTCTTCTGTACTCCTACGGGCCAGCACACAAGGTCAGGAGGGATACAGAGAGGCAGAATCCAGAGCACAGTGCCTTAGGAGGAACGCTAAAACAAGTCACTTGTGAAATCAGTCCATCACTAGGATGAAAAATGGTCCCAGTTCCAGGCACCATCTAATGAGAGGCCCTTCAGTGGCAGTGCTCCACAATACAAGTCACGTAAATTTGGACAGTTAAATGATTGTTTAGAGATGGGATTAATGTTCTGATTGATTAACAGGCATACAGACATGTTCTGAGCAAACAAGCATATCTGCCAGGAAGAGAAAATACTTGCAGAACCTCTGAAGGCTGTTCCCCCCCTGAAACTGCACCATGGGTAAAAGGAAATTCTCTGTTCTCTTGGTAGCAATGGCAATGGGGCATTTTCATCCTGCTCCTTCCTGCCCTGCCCACTACCAGTTATGCTGAGTATCCTCTGATGTCTTTGGGAGTAATTTCCTTTGCAAAAATCAGTGGGGTTGAAGAATAGGTTCAAAACAAAGACATCCATTTTAGGATATTTTTCAAACTACACTTTCTATTTCAGAAACACTTCAGGTTTTAGGGACCCTCAGTCTTTTAAAACTGTCTATCAGTTGGAATGTATTAAAAGATTTTTAGATATTTTATTACCTCTTTAAGCATATCTTAAGAAGTATATGCCCTTAGAAGGAGACAGGTTTATATATGGCATTTAGGATCCACTGTGCAAGTGGATCCAGATATGGGATTCTTCTCACATTTCTTTGCTTCAACAATAATATACAACTCACATATGCTCTAAAGACAAACTCTGCAGAAGCACTAGACAAAGAGAGCACCAGAAGAATTTACACACACACATGCACAGTTAATTTTCTGCTTGTAAAGCAAATGAATGCTTTATTACTTGTCCTTTCTCTAGGTCAAATTACTCCACTATGCTCATTAAAACCGACTTTTTCTACCCAGGGTGTTTTAAGGAAGAACAACAAAAGGTCCTAGTGACCACTGTCTCTCAGAGAATTACAGAAGCATTTGGAAACAGCAGCTGAGATTTGCAGTAGGGTTGCTGTGCTCACACAGGTAGGGCATCCCAAACTCCTTCCAGTCCTGCCAGGGGGGCAGGATGGGAGCCTGCACTAGGTGGGAGGTTTCCCCCTGCCCCTGCAGCCTGCTTCCTCTGCAGGCTGTGTGGCTCGCCTCCAGGGCTCGTGGAACACGCTGTAAATGTGACCTGCAGTGCTGCTCTTTAAAGGCACCTTTATAAAGCACAAATTTGCCTAAATGCTTTCGCAAACAAGACTTCCACCTGCCCAAAGTGCCATGGATCAGGCCTCGCTCTTGTCCCAGCACCAGCTGTGACCTGGCCCAGCTTTGCTGGCTACCTGTTGGGCTCAGTCACTCACTGCCACTGCAAATGTGTTTTGCCTGTCAGTGGGGTCAGCCAGTTTTTGTGCCACAAGAAGGGAAGTAATCCATTTAACAAAAGCAACACGTTTTTATAGCTTCTGGAAACACTTCTGTTGCAAAAACAATAAGGTGAAGGAGCAGGAGGGGGAAGTCCTAAGACATTTTTCAAACAATGGGCCTTTTCTTTTAATAGGTGTTTATAGAACCCCAATCTTTCAACACTGTGTGTCCCAAAATACACTAAAATGCATTGCATGCAGCTAGTTAGGATTTTTATTTTCTGCTTGTTTAAGTTATTTACACTGGTGCCTATTGATACAATGTGAGTGCATCAGGTGCAGACTCCATTTCCCATTCCCTAAAGGCCATGGCACTGCTCTTCCCTGCTCAGTTCCTTTTCAAGGTTGGGTTGGTAATGTCATGCAGATTACCTTCTTGGTTTAAGAATTATTTTATATTCTAATGACTGAGGCAATATGTCCCTTGGCCCCTGGTGTCCATGTAAGGCTTCTCCTGGCTGTACTCCACATGGGCATGAGAGCATCCACACAAGGAGTGAGCAGGAGACAAAGTGTATAATGCCAAATAGTTTAAATCAGATTAAACACATATTGCCCAATTCCACAATAAAGGATTACCATTATTCCTCTTACCACTGCCTCTGCCCCTTTATTCTAAAACTGCACAATCTGGGGTAGGAGATTTGGAACAACACACTCTTATTTTGGGATCTAAGAGCAGACACACAAGGAATTAATTCATCAGTAGTTAATCTGGAATGATGTCATGTGTGGACAACTCCCATTTCCAAGACTGGGACAAATATGGGGGAGAAGAGACAGTGAAGTGTCTTTAATTCCTTTTTCTCCTACTCCCAGTATCCTGCAGCAGCTCCATCCCATCCTTCACCCCAGTGAAAGGGAGTTTTGACAACAGCTGCTCCCTCCAGTGCCTGCTGTGCTCTGCAAAAAGGACAAACCACATTGCCTGGCAGTCTGGGGGTGAGGAGGAGGAGGAGGAGGAGGGTGAACATGGGGGTCTTGCAGGGAAAAGTGAGTGGGGAGGTTGGAGGGCAGTCTTTGCAAGAGGCTTGCTCAGGGGCCACTTTCCAGCGCTGGAGGGCTCCAGGGAGGGCTCCAGAGGAGCCAAAGGCTGCCTCTGACCCCACAGGTGGGTGGTGGTTGGAGGCACAGCCCCTCAAATGGCCACTGAAGCCTGGAGTTTTTAAAGGGAAGGCTTTTTCCAGTGTCTGGAGCATGCTGGACTCCTCTGCTCCTGGGTAGCGGTGCTTGGGTGACTGCTTTTATTCCTCTCCTTCTCTGTGTGCTTTGGGAGAGCCCCAGGAAGGAACAGAATTGCTGGTGTGGAGGCAGGCAGCTCTATCTGTGTTCACAAGGCAGGGGGTGTTCAGTGCCCAGCTACCTACCTCCCTGGAAGGAAGGCTGCTGTACAATGGGGACCTAACAGACTGCATCTGTTTTGTCTTAGTCTGAAGCATTCCTTTCTGGTGCTAACTGGGAACAATTTAGCTGGAATTTCCAATTGAAATGAGCTTTTTCAACTTCTATATTGACAATTTAAGTTCTTCCCAGGCAGGGGATCTGCCGTGTGTTTTACAAATAGGCCAAACCAAATCTCGGTGTTTTTACAAGTTTTTACTCAGACCAAATCCATTTTTCTGAAGTACTGTTCTTTTATTCAAACATGGATCTCAATGCATTGTCACAGAAGGTGCCCAGTAGCAGCCTATGCTGCAGGAATTTGGATTTCAATCCACTTGAAGAGATTGAGGAGGTAGGTAAAGGAATAGTCCTGGAAAATACTTTGAGAGGAAATTATTTAGATGCATCTGCAGTTACGTGCAACGCAGCCTACACAAAGAGCAGAACTTCTACTTTCATTTAGATAAGAATAACCAGACTAAAGGTTCAGCCCTGTGTCTAATAGGGAGTGTCATGCCCTGGGAAAGCATGCAAGTGACAGGGCAGGATTTCTCCTATCATTTCTCCTCTCCTTCCTCTCTAGTCTTTTCTAGCAGTGACTGATTGTGGCGTGTCTATGCACTGGATCCTTCTCCCAAAATGTCATTATCTCATCCTCTTTTCCGACCCACCTCACCTCACCCTGCAGCAGATGCTTGTGTACCCTACAGCATGCCCACCCCCCAAGGACCTTTCCATCCCAAATCCCAGGGACCCTCAGGGCTGCATTGCAGGGAACTAGCTGGGATGGGGCAGAGGGAAAACCCCTCTGAATATTGTCTGTTCCTGTCACCTCAGGAGAGGCACAAACACTGCAGAACACCAAATCTTAGAGCCTCTCTACAGAATCACTGAGAGAACACTGGCCTTGGAGATTAATTGAGGCAAAATATGTGTTAAAAATTGTAGCCACTTTGCTTCTGGACATAAGTTCAATAAATGTCTTTAAAATCAGGCAAGCCAGTAAGCCTTGGCAGATGGGTGGCTAAGAATATGAGCCAATTTGTTTGTGACAAACAAGAGATGGACACAGCAAAAGGAAGCCATGCTGGCAGCTAGTGCACAGCCAAGCTAGAATTTAACCCAGATCTCCTAAACTCCATTTCAGACTTAAAGTGATCTGTGATACTTCAGGATGGGTAAAAAAGCGATATAGCAGTCTTGTGAGAATAAATATGTCAAAGAAATAGAGGTGCTTGGGGACAGGTGACTTAGAAAAATAATACGAGCATAGAAAAAAAGATAAAAGCTCCTGCACAGCAGAGGAACAAAAGGAAAAATTGACTAGAGAGATAGGAGGAGTAAAGAGGAAGTGGGAGGGAGATCTTCCATAAACTGATTCATAAAACTTTGGAGGTCCCTCATGACACCGAGCCTGCAGATACAAATGTAGTTTTCCTCCTGGAGCAGGACCTGATGGCACTGTAAAAAGTCTTTGTTTGTTCATTAAGGATCCCTTTGCCCAGGACTTGGTAATGCTATTCCTCAAAAACAGGGAAACCAACAGAGCTACCTTCTCCCTGCTCTGCAGCCTTTATCTGTTCATGTGAATATCTTTATTGATGGTCTGGATGAGAGGATTGAGTGTCCCCTCAGCAGGTTTGAAGACAACAAGATGGTGTTGATCTGTTGGAGGACTGGAAAGCTCTGCAGAGGGATCTGGACAGGCTGGATCGATGGGATGAGGACATTTGTGCAGGGTTCAACACAGCCAAGTGCTGGGTCCTGTACTTGGGACACCACAACAAAGTGCTGCAGGCTGGGGGCAGTGTCTGGAAAGTGGCTCACCAGAAAAGGGCCTGGGTCAGCAGTGGTTGCACAAGCCAGGTGTGCCCAGGTGTTCCAAAGGCACGGGGATGTGGCACTTAGGGACAGGGTTCAGTAGTGCTGGGTTAATGGTTGGACTCGATGGTATTAAAGATCCTTTGCCACCCAAATGATTCTGTGCTTCTGTGAACCTTGCATTTCTTTCCTCCCTATTTTCAGGCTGCCTTTGCTACCCAAGGACCCTGGCTGCTGCTCTGCCACTGCCCTCTCTACCTCCAGGGCAGATTGTTTGCATTTGGGATCTCTGCTTGAAGCCAGTGGGCCCGAAGGGTCATGTTCCCCTCAAGTCTTGCACAGGGACCTCCCTCCAATGAATTCTGCAGCTGTGCCAGAGAGTCCCAGGCTCCTGCCTAATTCACTACCCACATGTGCAGGGAGAAAAAAAAGAACCACTTCTCCTTGCCAAAAAATTAAATAAGTTGTAGGCATCAATCACTCCCTAACATGCACATTTTTATTCTCAAACAGCTTCATTTAGAGTGTTTTAATATAGAACAGCCTGACAGAAACAATGCCTCCTAAATAGCTGTATGGGACTCTTTAGTCAATGGTACATACAGTAAATATTTATTATAACGTAACACAGGTTCTGTTTGTTTCTGCTTGTTTTTGCTTTTTATACTTTGCATTTGATGTGAGTGGGAGACACACCAAATATTGTAAATATTTATAAAGTATTCAGATTTGATATTATTTGCTCAGGTACAAATGGCTCCAGTTACTAGACTGTCACAAATGAGAAAACCACAAATACAGAGCAACACTGAATGAAAACACAGTGGAAACATGACATAACCACATCTACGGACTGCAGTAAACATTCCTCACAAGAAGGAACTAAATAAAGGTGCAAATACCTTTTAAAAGAGCTGTTTTGGCAGATATTTTAGAGACATGAGCTTGGTGACAGGGGTTTTGTTCCCCACCTTCTAAGCGTCACTAAAATATCTTATGTCTAAACTTACATGCAATTAGCTTTTGGCTATTTTGTTTCTAAAGAAAACCTCGCCCTGGAGAGCGTAGATAGATGGATGAGGTGGGGTTCTTTTTTTAAAACATTCAGTCTTGCTTTACAAAATAAACACCCCTTTAGATAAGTTACCTGAGGAGCCTTGAATTTCTTTCCTTTTTATAAGACAGATGATCCAGAGGGTCACGGACCTGCCGTCGTTCCCAGTTCAGCTGTGGGGACACTACCAGACTATTAGTCAACATGTTATGGTTACCTTAGTGACTCAGTCCATCTCTGATGCCTCTAAATCTTTCACCATTTCAGCTGAATCCTCCTTAGCCTGGGGATGAATCAGAGGACCTGGCACTGAGCTGTCTTGCCCAACAGCAGTTTGGCCATGCCAGGAGAGATCCCTCTCCAATGTCCTTGGAGCCAGCTCAGCCCTGTTGCCTCCTGGCCTTCCCAGCTCCCCAGCACTGGGCTCCGAGCCTGCTGACCCCAGCAAAGATGAGGCCCACGCTGGTCACCGTGTGACAGGACACAGCAGGTTCACCTGGGTGTTTCACCACCCTGCTCTGGCTGGGGGGATTCCCACTGTTGTGGTCCTGGTTCCCCAATCCATCACAATTAATTTTGTCTACAGTTTTCATCAACCGTGATTCCGGAGGATTTTTCTAAGGCTGGTTGGTTTGAGTCATAACTAAAGATCTGAACTGCAGTCAGAACTTCTGGCTGGTTTGTGTTTTATCCTGAGCTATTTCCCCGGTGCTAGTTTGTCTTTTGTACTTGCACAATCAATAATTTTCCTCACTGATCATACTTGGTATATCATTTATTTCCGTTGAATAACCCCTCTGGATAAAGCTTGATGAAGTAAATACCAGAGACAAACACAGAAAACATCTGGAATATGTTTTTTCTCTCCAGCCAATTCATCATTTCAAAATGTACTGTAGGCTGAACTGGTAGCTCAAACAAGACTAGGTATTGATAATATGTTTCTGCCATTTTTGTTATTATTCTTTATTATAATAAAGTTCTGTTTTTCCCCTCATTGGAAACTCTTCTCTTGTTTTATGGCTTTTCCCATGGTGTAGTAACAGAAATGTATTATTGGCATGGCCTGTAGTTCAAGGTCTTTGACATTTCTTTTCTCAAATGTATCCCTTACAAGGGCCAAAGAAGAAGTTAATAAAAGCATTAAAACCACCTGTGAATGGTCATTTAAATGCCACATTTAAATTAATGACAAGTAATCTACACCTTCAAAAAATCCTGACTGACATGTAGGTTTGCTTTCTCCCCTTCCAAACTATGGGCTAAGTACTGAAAATAAAGTGAAATAACACTCAGGTGCTAAATAGATTATGACTCACAGCTGGAGGCAAAGAAATTGTAACTTTATCCCAATTACACAAATTTAATTGGGTGTTAAAAAAATCCTGGGTTCCCAACAGTAGTAGCCAAGGCAAGGTTGCAGACATCTAACAGGTAAGGAAGCCATGTCTAATTTTTTTTGTTTTAAAAGGTTCTTCCAGTGCTGGTGGAAAGGCCTGTGCAGACAGGAATTTCTTTATGTGAAATTAGTTCATAACAATAATGTTTGTGTAAGCAGCAGTGATACCTTCATGTGGGAGGTGAACTCACAGCTGTCTGACACTGCTACTGCCTTGGGCAGAGGCTCTGTGCTAGAAGAGAAGGGGTCAGGACACCCCCAGTTTATCCCTCCCACCCCCCAGGTCTGCTGTGCTAAAACCAGACCCTGGGATGAAGAGCAAGGGCTTTGTGCCAGGCTTTGCCACCTTTGGCACAGGGACATTGATGCTTTCTTTTCCTGCTCAGAAAATGAGGATGATGACACTGAGCAGGGTCCCAGCACCCAAAGCAGGCACGTACTCATCCCCATATCCCATCCCCATATCCCATCCCATCTCATGGAGTCTGCAGCAGGTGATGAGCCTTTTGAAAGCCCAAAGAGGGGCTGTGAGGACCTTGACACCCCCCCAGCGTGGAGGCACTCTGTGGTGGTGTGGGCAGAGCCAGCAGCACGTGGCCCCGCTGGCCTGGGAAGCCAGGGAGCAGAGAGCTGAAGGCAGGATGCAATCTCCTGCTGGGTGGAAGAAAAGGGAATTACTTCCTCCCTGGGAATACCCTCCTGAGGCTTTTTCCTTCCCCTTTGGTAAAGATAAAAGAAACACGGCCAACCTCCTGCGCTGAAGAGCTCCCATTCCTCCCCAGCCTTCCTCTCCTTCTTCTGCTCAGCCTCCCAAAAGCAAAGAGCCACTGACAAGAGGAGTCAATAGTAAATAGCAAAGGCTGGGGAGAGGGGCACTGTGCTTGTGCTGAGCTGCTGGAGGGATCAGCCAGGAGCCACGACAGCAGCCCACCCCTCCTGGCTGAGCACCTCCCCATCACAAGACATCACCTGGGGAGCCCTCACAAGCATCCCCTGCCTTGGACTTGAAGGGGAGCGTGTTTAAGGGATTTCCTCTCAAAACCAAATAAGCAAAGGCTGCTCTGGCCAGGTTCATAATGAGTTTGGCACCAGGGGAGTGTGTTTCTCTCTGCCTTTGGTTCCTGCAGATCGAGGCTCCTCACGGCCCGAAGAGCATGGCTGTGCCTGTGCCTCGTAGCCACGGTGTCCTTTTAAATAGTCTCCTCTCTGTGATCTGCACATCCAAGGGGAGCCTTCTCTCACCAGTCGAAGCTGCAGCCTTGTGTTGTGACAATTTCCATTGTGCCAGATGCTTCTCCTTCAGCTTGGGATTGGGCTGCAGTGAAAGGGAACAGCCTGAAACACATTAATTCTTCACAATATAAAAAGCGGCAATCAAACTTTCTAAAGGGAATAAATAGCTTCTGGGCCAGACACTTTTAAAAACCTGAAATTAAGAATTACTTTACAATAGCAATAAAAATAATATTTTTAAAAAGCAACAACAGCAAAACCTCAAAACCATCATACAGCTAACGCAGAGACTCTGCTAACAAATTATACATAAAAGAGCTGTCGGTACAGAAGCAGAAGGATGGGAATGGAAGGTCGCGGGGACCCGTGGATGGCTCGGTGCGGACCCGGCGGGAGCGGCGGGGCCGCGGGACGGAAGGTGGCAGTGCAGCCTAACGAGAGCCGAGCGCGTCTGCCAAGCACCGCGCTCGCCGTTTGTTTATCGCTCCCGAGTACCGGGCTAACAACTTTAACCATTAAAAAAAACCCACCTCTTTAGGTTTAGCGTTGTTTGTTGTTTTTTTCTTTTTTTTTTTTTTTTTTTTTTTTTGTTGCGTGTTTGTGTTGGTTTTTTTTGTTGTTTTTTTTAATGTGCAGATCAAGCTAAAATTAAGGGGAAAGCAGGCGAATCATTTAAGAAAACAAGAGCGAGAAATACAAATAGAGATGTGGTCTGGCTTATGCACGCACAGAAAACCTAAACAAACATGAAATCTTTCGTCGAGGCGAGCAGAAAATCTAAGAATTGCAGTGTGTTGTCACAGTCACTCACACGTCTCTATGCATTTGGTATTTTTTCTGAACAACGATCAGAAAAAAATGTTTTAAAAATATTTCCCATAGGCTACATTTATATTGATATATTCCTTTCAGATTTGTCTTTATTTTCAAATCTTATTCTACATTTTCACCCAAATACTTTGTTACAGCATCCTTATCTTTTCTTTCACAAATAAGGGACAGTAGACATTCAGAGTAATGAAGAAAAACACTCTTGACTCCGTTTACTTCCCACTGAGAGCCAATTGAATGCATGACCCACCAGAAAAGAATGATTTTTCATTAGTTTTCAACTTCCTAAGACTGAAATAACTTCAATGTTCACAAAAATCCTTACCCTTCACCAAAAACAGAACAAATGAAGTCCAGCTCTTGCTTTGTGTTTGGTTTATAGCATTCAATATTCATAAAAACAGCTTTAAAAAAAAAATCCGAGGGACATTAACTTTCTAAACTTAAAAACATATATCTATTTTATAATTATTTTCCCACATTTTCCGTTGTTTGATATATTAGATATCATGAGGATAATAATTTAGGGCCTGATCCCATTAGTCTTTCCTCAGAGAAATACTATTCTTCAGCATTTTTTTTCCCCTGGATCTGAGGTTTTTACCAGGTGGAGTATTTCAGGGACAGGGTAGCTGGGGTCAGAGCCAGCACCCCTTGAGCACTGAGCCCACTGAGCTGGGGGGCCCCTGAGTCCAGCTGGGCATTACAAGGTGGGCTCTGCTCTCCCTGCTCACACCAGGCTCTGTCAGAGATGCTGTGGTTTCCTTTGCAGCATCCATGGCCTGGGAAAAGGGGACAGACTCTGACTTGGGACCAGTGCTGGAGTGAGCATTCCCAGCTTTCCTGACCTGCCTCAGGAGCCTCTGCACTGAGTCACCCAGGAGCTGGATCCCAGTTGCTAAAAAATACACAGCAAGGCTTAGCATTTAAGATACCCTCCAGAACATTTAAAAATAAAAGGGGAATGTATTAAACATAGCTTTTTAAGGGAAATTATAAGCTTACACAAAAATGCTTCACACAGTGTGGGGGGGGGGGAAGAGAAAGGTCTTAAGTTTTCCAAAGCTTAAAATAAGTTGATTCTGCTTTAGAAATTGCACCCTTTTGGCTAAGGTTGTTGTTTGTTTTAGGCTTTTTTACACAGTTTTGTGGAAATATACAGGCTGCAGAAGGGAGGAGAAAACATCAAGAAATGTGCGTGCGGTGGAGGGGGAAGGGAAGACTGACAATAAAATAGATCTCCTGCTAAATGCATATTCTTCTATTTATGTATTTGATAATGAGACAGAAATGCCCTTGGCACTCCGTAAACAACAGCTCCACAACCAGAAGGGAAGGGCAGAATAATGCATAGCTACGTTTCAAATCATAAACTATTTCAAGAGCTATTAGCATGCCAGCCTGTTAGATTATTGGGGATTTTAATTGTATTTTAAGCTAATGTTTACCATTCTCAAGCAATTTTGCTGTCTTACCTAATTGCTGTTTTTGCGGGTTTACAGAAGATCGTTACTCGTGCAGCTCCTCTCCTACAAGAAGTTCCTGAGAAGGAATAGATGATTTAACTCTAATACCCATAAGAAAATTTTTAGCTTTGTATCAATACAGGAAAATATTTATATAATTTTTTTTATAATGTAAGGCTAAAATTAGGGGTTATTCACCACAACAAGTTGGCAACGCAATTCAGAGCTCCACAACTTTCAGAAAAGGAGATAGAAGTTCACATTCATAATAAAAATAGATTTCTTTAAATATGCCTTTTGCAATTTCAAACAACATTCCCTCATGATAGCAAAATGTGTTTGTGTGTAATGTTTGCAGTGTCAGATGGTATAGCTATCGTATGATTTAAAATTAAACAATGTAATTACCATTTGGCAACCGATATTTAAAGCTGTAGCAACTATTTCTTCAGATGTTATTTAGACTGTATTTAAAAATACAAATTAAAGCTATATTTTTCCTCTACATTAATTTCAACACCTTGGACCTGGAGTGCTTCTTTCTTTCCTTTTTCTTTTTTTGTATTTTTTTTTTACTCCAAACTATTTCTGTTTAAGAAAATTTGTTTTGTGATATCCTGAATAAAAAGCTTTTCTACAGCTGTTCAAGAATCCTGCTGCACTGAGACGGTGAGTGGAAAGCTGCAGGAGAAGGTGGAATATCTTCAATTGGATTTTATTACTGAGTTTGTTCCTGTGTTCTGATCACTGGATATGGAGATGGGAGCTGGGGATGACTGGTAATCATTTGGAATTAAGGTTTCTTCAGTCATCCGATTCAGGGTGTTTAACAGTTTCTAAAATTAACACCAACAACGATAAAAAACCACTCATTTGTATTACAAGATGCATATAGGCATCTGGTTTCTTTGAAAGTGGCTCATTACCAAAATTTACCACAGCTTTATCTTGGTCCTCTGTTTATTCCAATAATTAACCAAGTCATCATTATCTGTTAGTTAGAATGAATTTTTCCAGGATTATGGATATGTAGAATTTTACATATTTATTTTTAGAAGCCCATCACATCTATTGGAGAGAGAAAAGTAGGATACAGAATTTCTCCTTGTAGCTGCAATTCTTTTCTGAAGCTCAGGCTACAGAAAACAAAGGCATTCTATTCCACGAATCTACTATAGCCAAACTAGGAATCAGAAATGCATTTTACTTCAAAATATGTGCATTAATTTTGAAAGTGCTTTTCAACTGGATGTGTAGAAATGCCCATTCTTCTATTTTCTTGGTAAGTGTTCTATTTATTTAACTCATCAGGGGTTTTTTATTCTCTCTCTCTCTTTTTAATAAAGATATCATTTTTTCTCATTCATTTCCGAGGAGTTTAATTTTGTTAAAATAAAAGAATACAAATCCTCCACTGCGGTGAGAGGCAGAACTTTTCCTCCCCTGTTCCTGGTGCCATTTCAGTCTATAGAGTGTATCAATAAGCAGAGCAAAATCCAGCAGAGAGACAGTCCCCGGCAGCAAAGGCAGCGCTCCGACCCTGCCTCGCTCCCCGGTGCGCGCGCAGGCTCCAGCACAACTCCCCAAGCTAAAACCACATTTCTTCCAGTGCCCGTCTCACAGGGTAATTTGGGATAGAAAAACACTGCTAAAAACATCTCATTAAGGGCTGAGAGGGAAACAATTTTTATAGGGGGTGCAAAAAAAAGACAATAAAAGGGACATTCTTACAATTCTTCTAGATGCTTGAAGACAGAGACATTTTTGTTGTATTTTCTTAAGCTTTTCCCCAATGTTCAGAATTTTTCCAGCCCCAGCAAAAGATTTCATTTCTATTTTATCTTTTTAATGCCTCATTGTGCCTGTAAATGTTGACTTTCAGAGATTTCATAACAGTAAAAGTATCAGCCAGAGACATCAGCACTGTAGAAGTTTTGCAAATGGTGGAATAAAATCTTCTGATGCAGGCATTAAAATCAAGCAAGTTAAATTATGTCAAGCAATGTCACTTGCATGCTAACTTACCTAATGGGAAATACTCAGTGCACTCGCACTGCAAAGATCTCGGCTCAAGAACTTCTCTTGCTAACTGCAGTGAGAAATAACCAACACTGAGGAATTTATATGAGCAATATCTCCTCTCTCTGCTGATAGCTAGCCACATGTATGCCAGGGTGGCACGGAGCATTGTTATCTCGTAAAACACCGCGGAGCTATCAGCTTTTCAGCGGGTGTGTGAATCATAAGGCTGCCTTAGCATGAATGCATTTAATTGTGTGAAGAGGGTATTTCCCAGCATTTGCTTAAACCTTCGAGAAACAGCTTTGCTTGTCAATTGTCACTCAAGTTTGTACTGGAACAAACAGGGAGCAGAAGCACAAGAGAGGAGTGTTGTGGGAAAGGGTCCGGGGGTAGGTTCAACTATAAAACTCCAGAAAAAATGCTGGGAGTGTTTTCTTTTAATTTCTCATTCCCCAAAGTGCTCTACTTGTTTTAAGTTGTTGATCTCAGGCTGGGCAAACCCTCAAAGCCCTTGAGCCACGGGTGGAAAGAAGGAGTTCCTCCTGGTGAACCAATACGTCATTACAACCTGGCCAGATTTTGGGGCCAGGCTGCCCTGCAGGGACCAAAAGAGGTGGATTTTTGTGTCAATAGACCCTGCTGGGGCCAAAAGAGGTGGATTTTTGTGTCAATGGACCCTGCTTGGTCACTGTGGGGTGTCTGTGGCACACAGCCCTACAAGGTGGGCACCTACAACCAACTTTTCTCGGGGGACTTCTGCAGCGCGCAGGACCCCTTGCTGCTCTCCTCACCCCCAGAGCCATCACAAGGACAGCACACGGTCCCATGTCACCCCCAGCAGGACTTGTCCCTCTGCAGGGGCACTGTGCTGGTGGGTCAGGACACAGCAAAGCCCAGCCCAGAGCTCATCCCTGCTGCCCCTGACCCAGGCAGTGGCTGCATGTCGAGGCAGGAAAGAGAAACGTGGGCTCCTGCAGCCGCTGCCTCGCGTGTGCCGAATGAGAGATGCTTTCCCCTTTTCATTACACAGGTTTCTTAATAAAAACTGAAAGAGCTTTTTTTTCAGAAAATGAACCCCAAGGGCCCAATCAGTGAAATACATTAACCTTTCAACTGTCAGCCCCCCCTCCCTTGAAATTAGGCAATACCAGCCCTTGAAAGGGCTAAATTACCTTCTTATTTTTTAATTGTGTAATGATGGTCCAACAGAAAAAGGAGCAACTCAGGACTAGTAAATATTCAATGAAGAAATTTATTGTAGTTCTTATAAAGGGAATACCCACAGCTTTCTTCACATGGACTTAAATCAGGCAGAAACTGGAGCGATAGGCTTAAAATGAAATAACGGATGCACTATTTCTAGTGGGATTTACATCACCATTTGGTCTAATTATTCCTGATATTTCACCCATCATATTAGAAGCTTCTTCAGGGAAAGAAATAACAGTTTGTCTCCTTGAGAACAAAGAACAAAGTGTCTTTTTGCTCTCAAGAAACTCAGCTATCATTATGAAGAGAAAGAATCTGTCCATTATCAAGAAATCCCACTAGAAATCTTGAATATCTTACCAAATAATTCCTGAGCACACTAAAAATACCAGCAAATGAAAGAGGGAGAAACTATGGGACCTTGGAAAATAAATAAATAAAGGAGGCATCATGGATGTTCCACAACCCACTCATTTTTTTTCTCACAGAATGATATTAATCCAATAACCAAACTGTGCCTGGCCTGTACAGTTAATCTAAGCAGGACAGCCACCACCCCTTTCTATTCCTTGTTCAGCAAGGCACACTTTCAGCTCTATCTGTGGTCCTGGATTAAGTGGTGGGAATGCATTTGCATACATTTGCACGGTGAGTAATTCACCATGAGTGATTATGTTCAGGACCCTCTTCCAGAATGCCTGAACTTTTTGAGATTGGATTTCATGAGGACTGGATGGTAAGCTTTAGGAGGAATTTAATACAGACCTAGGACCATGCACAGCTTTCAGGAAAGTAATTTCTTAGGACATACGTAAGAGTTCTTTGTTCTGGGTCTTGTATTTAATACTGCAGTATCCAGTAAAAAAGCATTTTAAATGAGCACATGGAGCCGTGGGGTTCAGGTGCACTAATTTGACAACTTCCTAAACAGGATCTTGCTGGGTCAACTTGTGAACTGGGAATATCCCCGGGTCTGAGAGAAAGAGCAAGCATTTCCCAGCATCCTGCCGTGATCCTGCACCTCTATAGGCAGTCGCACTTTGAAAAATGAAAGAAAATAAAACCTCAGCATGCAGAGATAAGAGGGCTGAAAATATCGGCTTCGTGAAGAAAATATTTTGCCTTTTTCCTAAAATACAGGAACTTCTCCAAGTCTTTCCAAAGCTCTTTTCCAGTCCCTAAACACAGACAAATGCTGCTCAGTCACTGCCAAAGGGGATATTGAATGTATTTGACCTGGTATTTAGATGTTGTTTAACTACATTCAGCTTTATTGCTTGTGAAAATCATTGGTCCTTGAAAATAGAGTTCTTAAGTTTAGCAGCAGTGGCAAAATTTATACTGGTATATGGTGCTCAACATCTGGGAAACTCCACCAGTAAATCAGAGGTGAAGTGTGCAACTGCAGATCTCTGCAGTTGGGTGTGGGAGTGGGGTTCTGCCCCAGTACAGAGTTTCATGGCAACAGGCATGTTATGTTATGTTATATGTTATGTTATGTTATGTTATGTTATGTCATGTTATATGTTGTGTTATGTATGTTATGTTATGTTATGTTATGTTATATGTTATGCTATGTTATGTTATGTTAATGTTATGTTATGTTATATGTTGTGTTGTGTTATGTTATTATGTTATGTAGAATTGAATACTCCCCCAGATAGTTTGCACAGTTCTTGTCGAAATCAGAAACAAATCTGCTCCAAACTGTGAGAGAAAATAGCATAGAGTTTGGATGTGGGCTTTCTGTGGTTACTGTGGTCCTACAAAGCATCTGTAAAGGATTGAGTGTCTCAAGGAACTATCTGCCTTTGCCTTCTATTGAAAACAATTGCAAGTGGGATGCATGCCCTAAATTGTGATGTTAGTGAAAACTGAGCATAGTCCCAGATTGCAAAATCGGGCCAGAATGATGAAAACATTTGTAGATGTGCTACCCTTTTATTTTCTTTGGCGTGCTCTAAGTAACCTCTGACCTTTTCTTTCCCCATGTAAAGCTGGTCTTTGTTTGAATGGAAACAGAATGTGAAAATGATGACAAAGGGATTTTTGAAACAAATACAAAAGCAAAAAAAAAAAAACAAAGGCAAATGAACTTTCACTGAAATCTAGTACCCCATCAAACTCTTATAAGTGTACAAAAAAAGCAAGTTTCAGGATTATGAGATAATTTTTTCTAAGAAAAATGATAGACTGAGGAATATAACTATACTTGCCTGTGATGTAGAGGAGCCATGCCAGTCTGTGGTGGTTTTGTTCAGGAGGCAATGGAGCACCCCAGACTAAGCTGTGTCTCTGGGAAGTGGTGTCACTGCCACCAAGAAACTCTTATTGGATTGATAAATGTGAATGTAAATTATCAATGGGCCAGTGGAGCTGCTGTGTTAAGAAGCTACTGTGGTTTAACCCCATACAGCGATTCAGTGCCATGCAACCACTCATTCCTCTCCAAGTGGGATGGGGGAGAGGAACAGAAAAGTAAATATTAGAAAACTTGTGGGTTGAGATAAAGAAGTTTAACAGAGAAAGCAAAAGCCACATAAAAATGAAGCATAACAAGGAATTTGTTTCCTATTTCCAGCGGTCAGGCATTCAGCCATGCTCAGGAGAGCAGGGCTCCATCACACCTGAAGGTTTCTAGGGAAGACAAACACCATCACTCCCTGCAACCCCTCTTCCTTCTTCTCCCCCCAGCTTTACCTTCTGAGCATAACTCCATGTGGTCTGGACTATCCCTGTGGTCAGCTGGGGTCAGCTGTCCTGGCTATGTCCCCTTCAGCTCCTTGTTAACCCTCAGGCACATTGGTGGGGTGGGTGAGGAGCAGAAAAGGCCTTGGCTCTGTGTAGGCACTGCTCAGCAGTAACAGCAACATCTCTGTGTCAACTCTTTCCAGGACAAATCCAAGACACAGCCCCATACCAGTTACTGTGCAGGAAATGAATTCCAACCCAGTTAAACCCAATGTTTCCTGGGATGTCTCCCAAGCTCTACCTGCAATACACGCATCAAGAAGTATAGAAACAAAATTCCTCCCAATTTAGTTATGGCAGCATTAGAATAAGGAGAATTGAAGTGATCACAACTAATTTGAGGTAGAGCACATCATCCTATGGGAAGCAAGAGATTGGTGGCATTTCCTAGTGGGAAGTGCCCAGAGGAGCACTGTCTGCAGTGTTGAGTATGGAGAAGGCTGTGGGATTTCCCCTGTGGGGTACACTGCTCTGCTAGCAGCCACCATTCACCAGCTGTCGAGGAGAAACTCAGCACTTGCAGGCGTGAAACATCTTAGCAGGCCATCAAGGTGATGGTCCCTCCTGTTTCCACATCAGGAAACAAAATATCATGATTCTTCAGTTTATAGTTTCTGCTCCAAAGCCTGGCTCTGTCTGTAACCCCTCTCTCATTCTGCTTTCACCCTCACCTCCCCAGTCTACCTCTTTTTAAGGGAGCAGACACAATAACATTGCTTTCTCATTCCTCTTCCAGAAAGATTCCCTTGCCAAAAAGTGTTTTTGAAGATCACCTGGTCAACAGGGTCCTTTTAGCTCATATTCCTCTCTTGAGCATAAAATGTGTTTAGCCAGAGTCATTAAATTATGAGAAACTCCCTTGCTTGATGATACAGCTTCTTGCAGGCAAGGCACAGAACATGTTGAGGTCCTTGTCAGCTGGTGGCTGGGGGGTTTCTGCACTTGGTGAATATGATCAGAGTTCATTGAGGTGTCTGAATCACCATCAGTTTGAGCAGCCTCCATGTTCTGTTTCAAATGCTCTATGTGCTAGACGAGCCTGCCTGTAGTTAATGTCCCAAAATCAAGGGGTCACAATCACCTCACCACAGTTATTCTGATGTGGTTTTTTCCATGGGATGCGTTGCTGAGTGAGTCTTGCTTCTCTCATACTTGACTCATTTAGGAAATTTTACTTTCTTGCTTTCAGGACCTGTCAGAAAAAAAAATCAGGGGATGATATTCCACAGATCAAAGTGGACCATTGCCAAACTTCTATCTCAAAATACATGCATTGTTGTTCTTAAAAAAGATTTTGTACAGGAAATGTACAGTGTCTTTTAAATGTGTTTATTGAAAATTGAATTACTGTATGCAGCACATTTACTAAGAAGTTTTAATTATGTTGGTGGAGAGAGGTCACATATGCATATCTGTGTCAGTGCTGACTCTCACTTCCTCTGTTCTAAAAAATATTTAACAGTGAATAAGGAATCTAATTCTATAGTTGTATATTAGACATGCACTTAAAAAATCTATCCCAAATTCCAGGTGCTCTGGGAAATTTTAAAAATACAGTGTTTAAAAAAACCTCTCAGATGTTCAAGCCCCAAAAAGGTAGAACAAAAATAGCCAGTTGCTTGGACCCAATTACTTTTTGTGCACCACAGATAGTCAGGATTAAAGGCAGTAGATGTGGAAGAGTCTTTTTTAAACTAGAGGTGACTGTTATACTTAGAACAAGCAGTCTGTAGGTCAGCAACAAACTTACTCAAAAATTATTGACAATCACTAAGTTAGGGAATGTGTGAACCAAATCTTTAGGAAACAAAAGCGGAAAACATTAATATAACATATTATCTCCAGCCAAGAGAGGGAGGTGCAGTTATTAGATGCAGACTGATTCCTTTAAGTAACATGCTTCTGTTTATTAGATTTAAAAAGCCAGGGAAGCTTGGTAAAAGCTGAAAGATTTCCTTCAGTAGAAAGTTGGTTGCTTTCAAGACAGGGTGAAGGCATCTGGAATTCAAATCAACAGTGCTAAGAGCTCCCAGTGCTTCAGGAACTAGGGATTTTGTTTTGGCATCCTGAGAATTAGACACAAAGGTTAAAGGTGCTTAATACAGATGCAAAAGTGTAGGCTGAATTTCCAGGGAAGCTGGGTGTGCTGGGGAGATTGACATCTGCAATGCCCTCTGGAAAGCTGAGCACTTTGGGGAGTTCTCCATCACACATGGCACACCCCCCTGGGATCTTGGGTGGTTGGGTGAGCTCATCACAGCGTGGGCTGAAGAGCCACATGAGAAAGTGTCCTTTCCATAGAGCCCTGGAATCTAGCAGTGCCGTGCCTGGAAGCAAGGCTGGTGTGATGCTCCAACAGTTGCAGCAGCAGCTCCCATTGCTGCCCCTCTCATGGTGGTAGAACAGGCAGTCACAGCAGAAAACTGAGCCCTGTAAGACCTCACATCTCCATTGTTTGTAAAAACAGTGCAACTGAGAAATTACTGTTATTTTTGGGGAATGTCATGTTTAACTAATGTGCTACCATGAGCTTAAAATACAGCTTTTCTTGAAATACAGAGAGCTGACACAAATATCATATGCAGGAGTACCTTTTCAGAAGTACCCCTAAAATAAAAATTTCCCTTTGGAAGAGGGAAGTCAGAGGACATTCAAATTCAAATACAGCTGTCAACACATATTGATGAATAGAAATTACTGCACAGGTGCTCATGGGTGCACTGCAAGGAGATTAAGCCACAAACTTTCCCTTTGGTTGCAACCCTATTTTTGGCTACAGGCTACGTGACTGCTGCTGGCAGAGGGCACACTCTGTGGTGCACCATTGCCCATCTTTCCAGGCTTTTCATTTGCCAGTGTCTCAATTAAGCAGATTTGAGAGATAACCCTCCTCAAAGGGCTGAAAACTTCCTGGTACCACAGTCCCAAGGAGTAACTACCTTTCTTCATTCGCAGCCACAGAGCCCCCTGCAATCCCCCTCGGCTGTGTCCAGCCAAGCTGTGACTAATTACCTCATTTTCATAGTTAATACATCTAGGGAGGAAGGAGTAGTGAAGACTTTGAAGGAGAGTTCCTGATGGCTGGGCTTTGATTTCTCCACTCAGAACAGAGCAGGGAGCCTGAAAGTGTGTCTACTATGGAAATGGTTATTTTAGGGGAAAGTGGGTTGGAAGAAGAGTGTTCCCACTGACAGTGCTGGGCTACCTGGGGTGCTGGAGGTCCCACAGGGAGGTCACTGGAGCAGAGGTTGCTCCTTAGCACACAGCCCTGTGGCCTGTAGGTTTTCCCAGTTTCAGGTACTCAACCATCCTTTTCCACTCCTTTGCCACCACAGGCAGTGGCAGAGGGACACCCAGCAGATGATGCGAACCTGAATGTAATTTAGGAACACTTGGTGCTATTTTATGTGTCTGCAGCTGCTTGTGCACCTAGATGTCATTCAATAAATACCTAGAAGGGTTCATGGAAGGAGTGATCAATCAAATCCCATCTGAGTTGTCTCTAGGTCTCTGTTTCCCTGGTTCCTTTGTTACGCTTGTTGCATTTGTATACAGACAACTCAGAAACTTTCCTAGGTGACCTTTGAATCTCTGCCTTTCTTCCTTTGTTCCATTTCCTGAGTTTTTCACTTAATGTTCTCTCTGCACTTTTTTCCTTTTCTGTGGCTCTTGTGCTACCTGTGTCATCACTTAAGAGTTTTTTCTCTATTGTTCAAGTATTTACCACAGGCAGCCTCTTCTTGTGGTCTCTGTCCTTGCTGTAATCTTGGCCTCACCCTTCTGCCCATTTCTTTAAATGCTTCAGTTTCTCTATGGGGCTGTCCTGAGTTTTCTTTCTGTTCAAATTAATTCCATCCTACCACTTACTGACATGTTCCAAAATAAGCCCTGAATGTCCAATAAAAGTAAAAACCTCCTATGTTAGGTCCTGCTCCAAACGTGATGAAGTCAATGGAAAGGCTCAGTCAGCTTCCAAAGACTGGGTCTGATTTGTGCAACTTTCTGATTCTCTCTTGTGCACACGGGCCCTGTTGCTATTTTTAAACCATGTATTTCACATTGCAAAATACTTGTGACTCTGTTCTTACAGCCTTGGAGAATTATGAAAAGAAAAACAAAAAAAGAGAGAGGGGAATCTTTTAGGATCAAAATTAAAATTGGAGCTAAAAATAGAATGGGATTGTTAACCAAGAATTTAACCTGAGATGCAAGTATTTTTGTCCTGGAAAACAGACTGGGTTTGGGTTTCTGCCATTGGGTATTTTCTCTTCTACATTTAATGGCATAATGCATTTATTTTTCACATTCCTAACATATTTGGAAGCATCCCTAGTGACTTCTGAAAGGTGTAAGATTTCTGCAAAGCCTGAGCACTTTCAACATATGCTGAATGAATATCTTCATGCCCTAAACTAAAAGGACCCAAATCACTAATCGGTTTGGAATCTTTAGACCAATGCATTTTGTTCTTTAGTTCAAAATTAATGAAGATGTAAAGAAAGTGAAAAAATATTCTCATGATTAAAGTTTCCAAAACAGCTTCAGAAACATTTGAGAAAGTAAAAAATTTCAGTCTGGGCTGACAAAATCACTTGACACCTCCTTGCAGCCCACAAGTTCTGGTTACCCTTTGGAGAGGCTTTGATTCAGATTCAGCAGTTTGGTCTTTGCAGAAAGCAGAAGTCCAAAACTGATGAAACACAGAAGTTAGGGAACATGAAGCTCTCCTAAGATAGCCAGAGAAAACTTATTCCTGGTAACTGCCCAATAAAGGCAGTGAGTTTTATCATAGTAGTAGTGAAATATTCTTAATATCAAAAAAGAAAAAGAATGTGGCATCTGAGTTACTGTGGAAATTTTACTTGCAAAGCAGAAGTCTGGAGAGTCAAAGGAAATGTCGTATTCTTGCAGCGTGGCCTTTCTGCCACCATCCATTCCGTTAACTACTTTGTTAGTGACACCTGTATTATTACCTGATAAGAGCTGAATCCTTCAGCTTTAATGAAGGCCCTGGAATAAATTCCCATTTGGAGAGAAAGGGTGTTTCAGCATAAGGTATCTTAACCTCCTCAAGGTCTTAGGCAAAGATTCTTCAAGATTAGGATGTGGTACACCTCACAGAGCTTTCTGTATTTTGTTCTTCTAAAGTGTAGAACTAAATAACAAAAAAGGGGTTTCTATTTCTTGATAAAGACCAAATTCCTTCTTTTATAACAATCTGAGCACATTTTAGTGTCTGGTTCCAGCTAAAGTGGAAGCTGTATCAAGTCCATGTGGTTATATTGATTTTAAGGTTTGATTAGCAAGGTACTTCAACCTGGGTTTAATTTTATGTCTGTGAACAGTCACTGGACTCAGCAGGAAAACTCATGGCCACAATCTGATGTGTGTTCATGTGCATTTCTTAAGGGCAAACTAAAGGGCAAACACCTCAACCTGTTTTGAAACACAGGCTCAGGCACAGTAGGGAGTGTTGCTGTTCCACTAAATAAGAACAGGCCTTCCACTGGTGCAGGAGTGAGCAGGTTCACTGAAGCCAAAGATAACAGGTTTATGAGACTTGCACACCTGTCCTGTTGCTATCACAAAGTTACCAGGAGTAGCTGAACAAAAAATGTAAAAAAAAATTTAATCCTCCAAAGTGTCTTGGCACTGTTCTTATTCCTTAGAGCTTGCTTGGAAGAAAAATGATGTCCAAAAGCCCTGTTGTGTCATCTTTTGTTTCAGAATTGGACAGATAACCTGCAGAGGTCCCTTCCAACCTCAACCGTTCAGTCATTCTGTTTTATTCCTCTTAACAATTTTTTAACTTTTGAAAGAGATTTTTCTGCCAGGGGAAAAAAAAAAAGATACCCAGAAAAATATTCAAAGGAAAATGGGAGATGATGGGGAGACTATAACCACTACAAGAGCAATGATAGTATAAATCTGTACCAGCTGATAGTAAGGAAAAAAAGAAAACAGAAGAAAAGTGGCAAAAATAAAAATCCCAGGTGTTTGAAATCTTCTGATTCTCAAGAAATAAAAGTGGCATTATTTCTGTTTCATTTCACTTGAGAGATTTTTTTTGGGAAAAAAATAAAAATAAAAGATTAGAAATATTAAAAACCTAATTTAAAAAATGGTTTTTAAAGAACACAGTTTTTGTCAGGAAAATTCTGAAGTCTTCTCTGACATATCTAATGTCAGTATCTGTGTTTTCTCTCATTTTTCTCGTCAGGATCAGAAACAAAACCAAACAAAACAGAACAAATGTTAAAATCTGTAATCTTCCTGACAACCTCTGACAGCTTGAAGGAGAAATGAGATAACCCTCCCACTACTAAATACATCATTTTGATAAGGGAGCTTAAAACTGAACTTGAGGATCCTCATCTCATGAACGTGGCTCAGCACCATCCCTGTGGAATGATGCCTACAGGAGTCACACTCCAGGAGCAGCAAACAAAATGTCCAGGCAACTGAGCCAATGATAGAGAAAGGAAAGAGACTGAAAAAGGGAGTGGAAGACAGGGGAATATTTTGTTGCATCTCCCTCTCCACCTCCCTTTGTCTGCTTTGTCCCTCAAGGTGCAGCTGCGTGGGCTGCATTGTGTGAACTCATCTTTGATATCAGTGGGGACATCTACTTAAAAATTGATGCCATGATATGGCCCCAGGTATTTAAATTAATGAGATGTTAAATACTCTGTAATTTTATCTGTAATTAGATGACATCGATGCAGCTTGATCCCCAGAGTGATTTGTGATATTCTGGGTTGTCCACTTAAGGCTTGGGGCCTGATCCACAGTCTGCTGACGTCTGTAGGAGCCTTTCCTTTGTCGTTTTTGGAAGCAAGGCTCCTGGGTCACTCACACACGGCTCGCATCTGCTTTTCTGTTTATCAACATCTGTATGCAAATGTCTGATCTCTTATTTCCACTGTCTCCAAAAATTTGGGTTTTGCATCAGTGAATGTCCTTAATTTGGGGGTAATTTCAATTAATTTTTTAACTGCTTTTTCCTTTGTAACTATATTTTATGTTTTCATTCCTGGTTAATTGTCAGTTTTTGTTCAATATTTACAAGTTTTGCATTGAGTCATATTTCTTATGCTAATCCTCTTCATCTAATATGCTCACTAGAGATGAAAAAAATTGAAATTTTTTAAAGAAAAAAAAAATATCAGTAACATTCAAAATCCTTTCAGGCAATTTTTTCACTCCAAAGCTTCCATTGTTATCTTTCTTCTGCCCTGCATGAGACAGTTTCAGTCTCAGTACATATCCTACATTCACCCACACGACTGCAGTACTTCAACACGTCCTGGTCAGTGCTGCCTGTGCCTGGCAGCATCCTTGGCAGCACCTTGAGGGATGCAGTTCCAGGAAAACTCATGGCATGGTCTCGTCTGCTGGTCAAACAAAAGTCAGTGTTGGAGCCAAGCATGGGAACCCTCTTAGAAACTCCATCCCTGCTTGAACTAGATCCTCTGGGGAAGATAAAAAGGCAGAAAGTCAGTTACTGCTGCTCTCATCACCCCATGCTGAACTTCTCCACATTTGAGAGAAGAATTGATGAGGCTTTTGTGGAATGAGAGTTCCCTGGCTGGGTGTAAATGTCCTTCAGAGCTCATAAAAGGCATTTGAATTTTAGAATCAAGAAGCTTCAAATTATGTGAACACTCTGAGTAAACAAGCAAAAAGCCAACTAAGGGGGAGAGAGAAACAAAAGGCAGGAGTGTGAATGACTTGCTGATGTACCCAGGGCATCGCCAGGATTTCTCCCTCTGGGAATTTTGTCATGCTCAGCTCAGCTCCACTGAATCATCCCCAAGGAAGGACTTCCTGCAGCTTCTTTGAGGAGGCTCACGTTCTTTCACAGCCAAACCCAGAAGCTCCTGAGGTCTCCCTTGTGTCTCCCTTCTGCTCCTTATCCCCCATTCCTCCCCAGCAGTCCCTCAGCCTTCCTGGAAAGGATTCCCCTCCCTGCAGCGCAAGGGGAGCGGGGCTGCCCCGTCACTTGCCCTGTCTACACATATTTCAGTCTTTTCATCTTTCTCCTGATCGTGCCCTCGGCCATCCCTGGCTCTCCAATTTGCCTGTGGTAATGAGGTGCCCAGCGCCGAGCCCCGCGCTCCCGGTCCCGCCTACGCGCGCTCCCAACCAGGGGACCACGGGTCTTGCTGACACATCCTGTCTTTTCTGTTCCTTTTTTATTCCCCCCCCCCCCCCTTCAGTCACCATCATTCAAAATTAAAATAACACGGAAAGGCAAAGCAACTGAAATCAAAATCTAATGCATAATAAGATGCAGCGTGAGACAACAAACACGTCTTTGCTATCTGCCTCTGTATTGTAAACAATGATTACTTTACATGTTCAGTGTGCCATGAAAGAAGAAAGAGCCTCTTGTGATGTTTTGTGAGAGCTTTGACTACATTTGCCCACTTTTCAAACAACAAAAAAATAAACTCACACTAACAAGGTGTATGTTTTCAGTCCTAAAATATGGGGTCACTCTCTGTTAAGGGGTCCATTCAATGATGAAATGAGATCAAAATGGTTGAGGCCGCTGAAAGAAAGCAAGAAGGATTTGTCTGAAGTTCTGGTATACTGGCTATTATTTCAACCAAATAAGGATGCCTGGCTTTATTCTTCATGCTCCCTTGCCCCTTTTGAAAAGCTGAAAAGAGAAAGGAAATGGCTAAGTTGTATCATGTATTACCTTGATGAGTGCTTATAACTCTTCATTCAGAGTTAATCATTAACCCAGGTTTTTGTGGTGATTGTTTTAGCTATGAAGTTTCTGCATGAAATTTGTGCAGCACATCACCGTGAAAAAGAAAAAGCCAACTGCAAAAATCAAATAGGTGATTAGAGAGGGTGGATGTGCATGTGTGTGTAGATCTATATATCCCACTGGTTTTATTTTAATACACACGTGAATATTTGTATATCTCTGTCAAGAATGCTGACCCTTAAATTGGAAGTGCTTTCTTGCTCAAAACCAGTTTGCTTTGATCTATTATTTTTAATGTATTTATTCATTTATTCTGTCCAGCCTCTGATATTCCTGCTTAGCCTGAGCAGTACTCTCAAATTGGGCAAAATAATGTTCCCCTAATCTCTTGTGTATTTAAAAAAAAATATTTTTTGCTCATTTTGACAAACAATGAGAAGCCTGAAAAGTTCTGTAAAGCAAAAAAATTATATCACTTCAGGGCTGTAGAAACCTGTTTGTGTTTTGATCATTCTGAGACATTTCATTTTAGTACTGGGATTGTTATTTTTGTATGCTAATTAACATACATTTCAAACAATCTTGTTTTGAACTGAAAATCTGGAATTTTTTTGTTTTGAAACTTATGTTCCAACAATTAAAAAAACCCATTTAATTAAAAATGCAAAACCACAAACATTTTCCATAGAAAGCCTTGATGCCAAGAAATCAGCATTTTCTGACTAAAGGCTTGTTTTGTGGGGTTTTTTTTAGAAAAAGTCATTACTATCTCTAGCAATAAAAATGTGATGTGGTAAAGGGGAGATCTTTATCTATTCCTGATGTAGCATAACCTAGTCTGTCATCCACTAAAACACACCAAAATTTAATGCAAGGCAAAAATATGATTACATGCTAGAGTATTCCTGTCTGACCCTTAGAGAACAATAAAATATACACTTGAAAAGTACACTTTATTTAAATGCATGTGCATGAGTGTGGGCACGTGCATTTTTTTGTGTGTACCTCATATATAAATTATCTCTCGACCCATCCATCCATCCATCCATCCATTCACCCACTCACACATGATCTTAACTCAAGCACAAACAGTTCAACTTCCTTTTGGAAGGATCTTTGCATCGTATTTGTTTAAGGGAATAATGAACTGTTGTTGACGTGTTTGTACTCCATCCATGCACATAGCTATTAATTTATTAATTAATCCTCCTCAAAAGTCTTCTTTCTCTATTAGTTGTCCTCATTTTCTATTATTTGACATCACTCCCACTAAACCATCACATCTCGTTTTACTGACTCAGATCCTGAATCAAACTGCTATTTCTTAAGGGTTTTCCAGCTAGTATATTGCATCTGTGCACTAAACTCTTGTGGTTAGATTTAGGTCTTGAATGATTATTATTCAGAAACAGCAAACAATTCAGCTTGAAACAAGAGCATGACTTTTTTTAGGTTTATTAAAATTGCATTAAGAGGTTTGGATTTTTTCTAAAGCCAGTACTTAGAATGGCCAGAATTGTAATGTTTTTATATAAACTCTGTTTCTGCAACCATTGACCTGGGTAATAAATAATTTATTCAGTATTTCGTTAAATACTATTTTGTTTGGTTTAAACCCAAGGTTAAGCATATATATTTGCAAGTATTGTCTTCCTCTGCCTTTTTATATATATATACAATAAATATTTAAAAGGTCATTATGGTAAAGATGAATGAAAAAAATCTTGACTTTTCATCTCTGCCAGCTCATATGCTCTGACTATTCCGGTGGCTCCAAAAATCTATTTTGTGCTGCAGATTTTTCATTGAAAATTAAAAATTGATAGCTTAATAGATCATTATACTTACTTTATGCATCTCCTCTCACAAAGTAAACAAATGGATTTAAACAAACACAAGAGTGGGCTGAGTGCAACATGCCCACTGTGAATAAAACACAGGGGGAAGTTGTATTTGCTCTGGTTTGCTTGTTTCTGTTAAATGTGAGGTGAAGCCACCTGCGCAGGACCAGGCAGAGCAGGAGGAGATGCTGGGATGGGAGCCAGCCTTGGGCCACCCACAGGCCTGGCAGAGGCTCTCTGGTACTTGCACATCCATGCCATGGTCACTGGAGGAGCATTTTCTGCAAGAATAACATAGATTAAAAAAAAAAAAATCAGTTTTCTCAGAGCCCAATCCTTGTCCTGGACTGTAGGCTTTCTTCCTCCTCCTTGCACAAGCGTGCCGATGCACACACACACACACACAAACACAGGCAGATACTCGCCACCCTGCCCTAACCCCTCGGCACTCCCTGCCTCCTTTCAACTACCTCTGCTATCCTCTGCCCCCATCTGAATAGCACAGTCGATTAAGAGGACTTGAAGGATCAAGGCAAAATGCCCAGCAGCTATAATTTTCCCATCCTACCCCAGGCAAAATTTTTCCTACGTGAATGAAGCTGGGAAAAAAGGAGGGGGAAAAAAAAAAAAGGATTTTGACAACGGCCCCCAAAGATAACTTGAAGAAGCTGGTACATCCATTTGATTAAACCTCACAGACAGCACCAGCTCCAGGGTTTTCCTAGATCTGAATCCCCTAGCACTTCCCATCGGATTTAAAGCCCCCATCCCTCAACATCTCTTCGCGCTGCGTGAAAGGCAGTGAAAAAAAGAAATAACCAAGCCATCCCTTGAAACAGCTTCTAATCCCTCTTCCTTCTTTCTGCCTCTGTCCGAGAAGCTGTTTTTCCCCGAGGGGGCTGCAGGTTTGGTTCGGCCCCGGCCGTGCTCTGGGTGGGCGAGGGGACCGGGCTGCCCCCGCCCCGCAGCGCCGCCGAGCGCAGGGCGGCTCTCCCCCGCTGCTTTCACGTGTCACTAACAATTGCTCTCATCGCTCATCATATTGAAGTTGTCAGGGCTCTCTGACGCCGATAATTTGTGTGAGTTGATCATACTTTGGTAAATCAACAGGTCGCGACCCCTGACCCATCAGCCCGGAGGCTGGCGGAGAGCCACCTACAAATCTTCTGTCGGGGACAGCAGAGGGGCTGTGAATGCTCAAGTGCTCGTGTCTATCAGCTGCCACCAGAGAAGCCAGTCCCCTCTGCCCTGCACCACTGGAGATGTCTTTTACTGTGAGCACAACCTCCTCTGCAAATCCATCTTAATTTCTGCCCATCTCTTTGGGTATGTGTGTGTGTGAGCACGTGAGCATTTTTTTTTTTAATTTTTACTTTCACTGCAGTCACTCCTAACGAACTTTAGCGTCCTCCATATGTTTTTAATAGAGGATCCCAGCGTGGGAGATAAGAGGAACGCGGCTCAGGGTCCCACTCCAGCACCAGTGAATTGCTCTCACCCTGGATGCATGCAATGGTTAAGTTTCCATGGCAGCTTTATGGGCTTCTTTTATCAAACTTTATTGACTCACATGTTCTCAAGTGGTGGCTCCGACTCTTTCTTTTCCTTTAGTTGCAGTGTGTACATTCAAGATGCCTTTGGTCCTTTGCTGCCCTGTTTTTTTAACGTATAGGATTCCTGACCGAAGCCTTGAAGTACAGACTGTTGCAAGGGAGGGTAACACAGGCGTCTTTCATTACCCATGGTCTTCAATAACTCAGCAGCTAAACCAGCCAGAGGAGAGGAGAGACCTATGAACTCCAGCACGAAGGATTCTGCGCGGATCAGCTGGAGGGAAGGCAGGAATGAAGTGGGTTCAACTTCCAAACTGCAAAGTTGTTGAAAGTTGCATGCCCTGCAGTAAAAACACAGACAGAATTCTGTAGCAAATGGGAGTTGCAGGCACAGCTGGCTTAAAAACTATTGCTTCTTACAGGGAAAAGGCAAGGAGAGTTTCTTTTTTTAGCAGATAGCCCAAACATTGTCTTTGGCTGCTGTTTCTCGAGCATATGCACCCAGAGCTAGCTCCTCTGCTTTCATGGCTGGTGTGGGTACAGTAGGGAGAGGAGGGATGGTGTGAATTTGTAATTCCAATTACAAAGGCAACAGCTGGCTCTCCCTGCTTTGATTGCCAGGTGTTCATCTGATGCCACATGTTCATTTCTGGGCCTTTTATAAATATGCTGAACAAATGAAAGTGCCCATACTCCCCTCTCCTACACTTGAATTTATATGCAGTGATGTGAAAAATAAATAGTATAAACTTAGCTGTGTGGGGAGCCAGGATAAAGCCCAGCTGATTAGTCATGCAAATAAAGGAATGGAGAGGTTTCCACTGCCCTACTCGTTTTCCACAGAACTTTGCTTTTCTTCCCATACTTGAGTTCTCCTGCTTCACTGTTGGCTACTCCCCTGCTGTGGAGCAGGCAGAGCCCTGGCACAGGATATGCTCCAACCTTGGGCCTGGATTCCAGCTTCAATCATCCTCCAAAATAAGCAGAGGTGGCAATGGCAAAATCCAAGTGTCCCTCAGTCATCACCAGAGATGCTGTGGGCACAGAAGCAATTAACAAATGGTTTCCCACCTGAAAATGCCCATTTTTCTTTGCTGCATTGCACGGGTTTTTGTTTGCCTCTTTGGAATAACATTTGGACTAACCAGAAGCATCTGCTTTTTCATCGATTTTACAAGAGCTCCTAGAGAGCCCCAGGTGCCCTGAGGACCCAAGTGTGAGCCATGTGAGAGAGCAGCTTGCTGCTGCCCCAGGGGAATAAGCTTTCCCCATGGCAGAAGGAGGAGGAGCAGAGCAAGAAAGTTGAGGAAGAGAAGACAAACAGACAGTGAAATTCATCTGCCCTGCTCTGTAGCTGGTGTGATCCAGCTGTGCTCATGCTCAGGAGCACTGCACTCTGGCAAGCCCCACGATGCACAGGAGGGAACAGGAGCAGTGCCCTGGTGCAGTCATTGGGTGTGCATGGCTGTGATGGGGACCTTCCTGCCTGTGCTTCCCCACTTACACTCATGGCAGATGTCCAGGATATTCATAAATTTCCAGTTCCCAGGTCATTGCTGCATAGCTAGGCCTCCACCATTTCAAGCATACCTCTGTGAGCATCCTGCATTCTTGTTGCTGTCCCAGACACACCCTGCATTCTCCTAAAAATGCAAATCACTGTGCTCTCACCACCTATCCTGAAATGTCTACATCTGTGACTTCCTTCCCCGTGCTTGTGAGACTGGACTGAACTCCAGGCTGGGGCGATGCTTTCAGCTGCTGTTTCCAACATCTGAGCTTCTGCTGCCTGAACAGGAGCACCCATCTTCATCAGAGAATGGCCACAGCTGGTCCCACAGGATTTATCCCAGCCCAGCTTCCAAAACCAGAGACAGAGGAAGACATCAGTGACATCCTAAACTGGCAGCAAGGCTCCTCTCCTCTGCCCTGGGTGGATGGGAAGTGCTCCAGAGAGCAGAACACTCTGAGGTGATGAGATGCCCCCTTACCATGTCACATTAAAACCACAGTGAAAGGAAAAGCCTGACCTGCAGCCATCCATGCAAAGATTATTTTACATGCAAAAGAGCAGCTGAACACAATTGTTATGTTGATAAAAACCAGACAAAGGTGGGAGAAAGGCAGAGTAATCCTGCACGTTAACTGGCACAGCCACTGGAAAAACATGCAGATTGTCTCCTCCCAGGCAGAAATGAAATGCAATTGGAATTTCACTAGAACAGATGCTCAAAAACCTATTCACTGAATAAATATATATGTGTATGTATAGGTGCACACTTGTACACAGGAAACTGTTTATAACCCAAAGTTCTTTCTTTTGCCCTGTGAAAACTTCAAGTTTTTGACCAAAATTATGGTTTGAGGCTGGAACCACTTTTATTAAAATCTCAGGTTTTTAAATGCTAAGCTAATATTCAAACGTTACATATTTGAGCTTCCACTTTATCTCATCTTAATTAATGTGAAGCTTATAATTTTTTAATTGCCTGAAAAAAGATCTTTTTCAGCAGTATTTTTCCACTTCTTTACCAGTACATTTTCACTGTTAGTTATTGGCAATGCAAAGTGGCTGAGCAATTGTACCAAATGAAAATGTGTAATGGTTATTTGATAGCAGAAATGAACAGAGTTATCAATAAAACAAAACCAATTTCAGCCTGTGAACAGAGGAAATTGTCTCCCTGTCAAGCCAAATATTAAAACCACAACAAAATTAGATTCAAGTAGAAGAAATGCAAGATCTGAGAGAAAAAATATTCCAGTGCTAGTAATATTTAATGGAAAGATGAAGCCAAGAGAGATAAAAGAAGTCTAGGAGTGATAATAGGCAGAAAACTAAGAATTGTTGCCACAGAACATGGCACTGAATAAAAAATTGGCAAATAGACATTGGAGAGATAAATGCAAAGAAATAATTTCACTGCGAAGAAGTTCTAATCCATGACTAGTCTGATCACAACCACATTACACATTCGTTTTGGGGTGTCATGTTGGCAGGGAGGGCCTGCAGACCCAGTGGAAATCAGATGAAAAGCAATGACAATAGCAACTTCAGCTTTCCATAGCTGTGGAAACCCATTTTCTAAATGAAGTGTAAGGGATTACCATTTTTATTTCTCTTGGCTAAAAGGAGAAGGGTTGCAGGTACTGAAGGAAATTCTCTCCTCTCCCTGCCTGCCCCAATATTCACATCAATTTGAGCAGAGTATGCTGGGGGTATCCAGGAGAGACTGGGATTAAGATGCTATCTTGTGGAGAGCAGACTCTTGTGGGGTCACAGGAAATGAGAAAAGGAAAATTTTAAGCAGATTTCAGCCTGACTTATTAGGAGCTTGACTGGACCAGAACCAGCAAGTCTGCTCCAGGCAGGAAGCTGGGAGAGATGTCCGTGTCACAGAGAGCAAGGTGGAGCTTTTCAAAAGAAAACCTCCTACCTGTTCTGTTGGGGTTTTTCTTTTCAGAAAGAGAACTTTTTCCTTTTTTGATTATTTCCCCCCTGTTTTAGTAGCTTCCACACACCTATATATTCTTAGCATGTTCTCTTTTTCCAGCTGGTAATTGTATCTGGCCGTAATTTGAGCATTTTGGGCTTCTGCCTGACTTCTGGGAGCCATCAGACCCAGCTGGAACAGCGGCTTCTGAGGGAGGTGGGATCCTCTAAACTGGCATTTTGCAGCAGGAGTGAGCTCTCCCTCTTTCCCTCTCACTCTCTCTCCCTGAGTTCTTAGTACAACTACTAACACAGTAATTCCCTCTAACAAAAAAATATAATATAAAGCCTTAGCAGTAAGGAAAGCGGGGACCACCGTGGGTGCCACCATCAAGAGAGTGTGTCCCCTTGTATAAATCCTGACTGTGAGACACAGGGGCTGCCCCAGACACCTCAGCTCTGCATTCTCCATGCCTGATCCACCTGAGTCTCTTCTCACTGCCTGGCTTAAGGTTTTGCAAAGAGCCCAAATGGCCTTCCCATCACAAGTCAAAGGCAAGAGCCATGGGAAGGTGGATTCCCAGAGTCCTGCCTCAGCCATTAGCCAACACTAATCAGCACCCTCTCTCCTGACAGGAACAAACAAAATTCTTCTGCCCTTAAACCTAGAGCAGAAAGTCTGTTGTGGGTAATGTTGAGTGGTTTTGAGAAGATAGAGTCAGTTTGTTCTTGTTTGCTTAATCAAATGCATGTGATTTTTATGCAACTTGTAGTGAACAAGGGAAGTATTCTGTTTGTATCAGCTCCTGTTAGCCTGGAGGAAAGTAAGCATTTATTTTTTTAAGAGAAGTTATTCTGAAAAGTTGGGAATCAAATTGCAAGTGGAATGGGATCAAGTGGAATTCCAGGGTGAGTGAACTGTGAATCCTTGTACTACGTGAGAGGGAAAACTGAGAACTCTGAGGAAATGTAGTCTTTGTTTTGGAGCTATACAATTAATTAAGGACAAGACATTTATAATTTATTCTTTTATCAGTGATTCTCTAGAGTATCTTGGTATAACAATTTTATTTTTTTCTGTAGTCTGGGCTGCAAATCCCAAGTAGGTTATACTTTCTGTCTTCACCCCTCCTTGTGTCCTTTACTGCTTTTAGGAAGGCAAGAGTTTTCTGTGTTTTTATTTTTTGGTAAGATGTTACATACTGTTCTCTGCAATCCACAGTGACTTCCTGGACATCAGCCTGGGTCAGGATGAGCTAGAGAGGAGCTCCAGGACTGCACAGCTGAGATCAGAGAAGGGCCACCCTCAAAAGCAGGGCAGATGAACCAGGTCATCTCAGTCTCTGTCCACCTCCTGCTTCTCCCTGACTGGTTAGAAAATAACATGGATTTCATCTCACTTTCTTCCTGTCTTCACTCCTCCTTCAAACAAAAGCAGGAGTTCTTCCTGACAGCTGATGAAACAAAGCCTACTTCATCCCAAGTGAGCTATTTTTCCCCCCTTGAAATTTCTCCCTGTGTTGAGAGCTGACCTGGAAGGGGTTTTGATGTTCACTGGGTGGGCTGGGTAAACCAATTAGCAGGGGTAGGAGGAAGGACAGGCTTTATGTGGCCACAGGTCAAGGCTGGGATTTGAGACTGAGGTTTGGTTCTCAGCCCTCTGGCAGACTTCACTCACCTTGATGAGCATCTTTATAGCCTCTGCACTTCACACCAGTGAAGGAAGAGGATCACACTCCCCTTTCAGTCCTGCTTCCTTTCTCTGTTGGAGCAGAGATCATCTCTTGCTGTGCTCACATTCTCCAGCACTATAAACTGGCCCGATTTGGCTGGAGAGCTGTGAAGGCTAAAATTTAGCAGACGTTTATTCACAATTAAGTGAATCAGATGCCCAAACACTCTGATGTGTCTGGTCAGACACTGGTGCCTGGGGAAAATCTTCTGCACTGATTGTTACCTGTTGCCTTTCCAATATCACAGAGCAATGAGGAGGCTGCCTGCTCTAGCAAAAAGGTGATACCAATCCTCACTAATTTTCCCTATCCATATTTCCTAACTGCAGCCCTTGATAGATTATTTAACTGCTCTGTTTTCCTGAGCTTATCTGACTACTGCAGGAAAATAAGAAACCTATATACATTGTCTTATTATTATTGTGACAACTGCCCCAAGTGGTAAACTGAACTAAGACAGAAGAGCACAAAGTCCCAAATCTTACAGAAAAATCAGGATATCTAATGCTTTATGTAATAGTCTGAACATATTAGGTACATTTTCACTATCACTCTGAAAAACTTCTAAAAATGCAGCCTGACAATAAAGTTAGAGGCTAAGAAAGAAGCAAATTCTTCACTTCTAGAGAGATAAAGAATGTTTGCCTTGAATCCCTAACCCCTCTGAAGTTTTCCTAGCAGGTTTAATTTGATTAGCAAATACAACTCTACACCATAATATTATTAACCTTTGGCTGTTTTCAAGGAAACAGACTTTTCTTGACATGTTCTGCGAGTCTTGCACAAATGATGTCACCTTTATGAATCATTTGTTTCCCCACATGTAAAATGGCATGAATCAAAGAATCAGGAAGCAAAATCTTAACACACCAAAAGGCACTTGGTGCCTAAATCCTGTCAATGAGCTGCTCTGCATTTGCAAGGAACCTCTCATGAAGTATTTATACTAATGATAAGGAAAGTCAAACAATGGGAAAGGTGGTCCTTCTTGCTGTAGGGACTGTTCCTGGGAAGCAGTGTAACTCAAAAGCTTTACAGACTGAATTAGGTGTAATTCTTACGGGATCACTAGCAGCTCATAAATAACTTTTAATGAGATTTCCAGCAAGTAAAATTGCACATGGGAGGGGAAAAACAGAGAAAGCGAGGGAAAGAGAGAGGAAAAAATGCAAGAGACAATCTCAATAAAAAATTCAAGTGTTCATGCTATCCCCCTGTTGTTTCGTATGTGTACACAAAAAGAAAACTGGGAGGGTTTAAGTAAGGCATTATTAGTATCCAAAATATTTAATTAACTGATCCAAAAAGGGAAAGACTTGCTAAAGGTCACAGCAAATTCAGTGACACTGGCCACTAATCTATTGAAACTTACAGAGCTAAATCTAAGGCATGTTCCAGAGTTAAGCAGGGAAATAAATCAAAGTTTGCAAATGTCATTTAAGTTTTCACCTGTCCCAAGATTCAAAATTATTGGCTTCACAATGAAAAGCATATGTTGCGCCCCTTGCCTAGGGAATAGTAATGAAGTGAGGCAGACACTCTCCAGTCCTACACTACCATCTCTCCCCTCTTTATTTCCCATCGAGTAAAAATAATTACTGTATACTTGAGGGAGCATTTCTCTCAGTCTGCCGATAACCGCTGCCATGCTGGCTCTTCATGAGCTGCTCTTCTTCCTTGTGGGACTGTGATTTGATTTATGAGAAAATAGTTGGCAAATTGCGATGTCCATCTTGATGGATGACATCATTTGGGCCATTTTGCTGATCATGTATGACTAACTTTTTTTTTTCTAGTGCTGTTGCAATTGATCAAGTGCTGCAGCACAGCTGAGTTAAGGAAAGGAGCAGGACGGGGGGGGACCAGGGGAGAGGGGAGGAAAGAGGTGACAATTGCCTGTGCTCTGTAAGAGCTGGAATGGCATTCACAGAGCAGAATCCCTCTTTTTTGGTTGAGCTGTAATCTAATTGAAGAGGAATATAAATTTTATAGACTGAAAATAACGCAATGTATGTGCAACAACGGGATTAAATACAAATGCCCCAGCCTACCACACTAAAATTAAAGGGAAAAAAAATAAATAGAATAAACCCTGAGTATTGTGTTTTATGCTGGACCCTCTATGTCTAATCCCTTTGGCACTTGAGTTATATTACCACTCATTACACTTAACTGCTACTGTATATTATGCAGGAAGGGACGTGGGTGTATGTCCTCCAGGTCAAATTTGACATCTACAGGATTCAAATTCAAGGAGATTTTGATCTGGATAGGTCAATGTTTTTTAAGTTGAGATCTCTGCAATCCTGGGTCCCTGAAAGATGACCAGGAAACCAAACCCACTCCCAGTGAGCTGATCAGACAGCCTTCCCCAGCACCCACAGGTCAGTCAGGAGGGGCTGGCAGCTGTGGTTACCTTGGGCAGACCCAGCCAGGCACCCCTGCAGGGTCTCCTGCAGAACCTGCAAGGTCCTTTTCAGCTCTGGGTAGATCAGCAGGCTCCTGGCTGCTGCGTGGCAGTGGAGACTCCAGCTTGACCACAAAAGGATCTGTGTGGGAAGCAGAAAGAAAAACTTGCTGCAGTTTTTGGGGAGGTTTGCTTTAATGCATTTTCAGAGGTTCTCAGCAGACTTTGATTAGTTTTTCAGTTATCCCAACCATGTGGATGTGTGTGAAATCAATGCACATCCTCCAGAGTGGCTTAGCCTCCTCCAGTATCTAATAGGCTGATATTGATAAGACATGATGAGAGATCCAGAGACCTTATGGCAGCAAGAGCCACTGCAGGAGGACAGGAGACAACTGACATTAGTTGAAAGAAGACATTTTTACCATGAAGACAATGAAGCTGTGGGATGTCCCGAGAGACTGAGCTGTCTCCATCCTTGGAAATTTTGAGAGCACAACTGGATAAAGCCATGATCAACCTTCTCCAACCTCTTTTCTGGACATTTTTTGAGCAGAGGGTTGGACTAGAGACGTGTTGATGCTGTTTCCAACCCGAGGTACCCTGTGAACCTGCATGGTGGCTTTACAGAGCAGGGAGTGTTGGAAAGCACTCTGCATGGACAGGAAAACAGGGAGTCAGGCAGCCAGCCTGCAGCTCCCTTTTGCCAATCTCCACCTGATCCAAGACAAATGCTCCTCAGAGATGAATGTGCTTTAGGATCTGGCAGATCTTGGTGGCAAGAGGACGACACTTCATTTAGCCTTTTGTGTTTCAGATCGTTTCAACCAGACAAAGGTTTGCAGGCAGCAGGGCTCGAGCCAGAGCTTGGATGGTGCTTCATGCTCTACCAAGCACAGTGGAGGGCAGACAGCCTCAGGGAGGATCTAGCCTGCAGAAAGGAGGGATGTGCTTGAGGCCAGCTGCAGTCCTCTAAAAGCTCACCAGGCAGGGACTGCTCCTGTATGTATAAAGGGTGTCAATGGTGCTAACAATTAGGAGAAAAAAAATTTAAAAAATAAAGTATTTCATAGATTTTGAAAGAGCTTCATATCATGCAAAATTACCTCTTAGATGAATAGATTCAAAAGTTGGAATGTATTAGCATTGCCTCTGCACAACATGTGATTTCAAATCAGTTTATCCAACTGTTGCCTAAGTTTTAAAGGCACTCTCTTGCCTATCCTGAGGCATATTTGTAGATTGGATTTTCCAGTATGGTACCTTCCAGGGGAATTTTTTTAAAATTACGAGCAAGCTATGAAAATCTAGGATCCTAGATGTTTTTCTCTTCCAGAGACTGCTCTGGATTTCTGAGGCAATCATTTGCTTGTAGACTTCAATAGACAGTTGATAAAACTGTCTTTGTCGTGTCTAGGTGTCCTTCTGAGGATGTACCTATAGAAAATATCCATTATTCAATATTTCCAGCAGATTGGGCTTGCCAAAAAGAGCTGGGGGAAAAAAAATCTGTTTTATAACTGAGAAATAAAAACTATGTTCAGGAAAATTAAAAATTAGTATTTTTCTATGTCTCAGTATTTCCGTTCTCAATATGTCAATAGTGGTTTTTTTCCTAAATTCCTTTTTTTTTTTCCCTCTTTTGACTAGGTCACCTAATTCTTTTTATGGACTAACTCAGTAGGTTTGGTTTTGGTTGGGGTTTTTGTGGAGGGGGGAGGAAGGAGTTCGGGGTTTTTTGTGTTTTATTTTAACCTGGTTTTCATATATTGCTGCAGGGGGTAATGCATAAAAATTTACAAGGTTCAAGTTTTCTTTACATTTCCTAAATGCATGGATCTGTTTTTCTCATTAGCTAACTGCTGATCACTGATGAACTCTCTGCTCTTTTAATTCATGGTAAAACACATTCTGCACATTTCAGTGTTTCTCTGTTTTATTGAATGGTCACAGCCTTTTACCAAGGCTGATTTTTATCTGTTGCTGCACTTCTTCAGCCAACTTTATCATGTTGAAATTATAATTTTCAAAGGAATTTCCTTTCTCCCCCTTCTCTCTCCTAGTTGTAATCTAAAGTGCTTAACTTTACTGCTATCTGAATCCTGCCAAAAGCACACTTTTATGGTACCAGTTATCCAGAATGTCCTGTAGAAGTGTGGGACACAGAGAGAACAGAGTGTTTCATATAAACTGCTTTTCCATTAACTATAACAATAATCATCTTGAAATATAGTGTTTCGTCTGAAGATATCTCACTGCCTCAGAAAACCTCCAAGCTGGTAAATTAAATCTGAGTATCTCCTGGCTTGGTGGGAATGAGCAAGATGGCTTAGGCTAGCCCTGAGGTCACCCTGACATACTGATGAAAAAATATGGGAAAAGGCTTGCAAAGGATGGGCCTTCACTCCCATCATTGTTCCAGCATTGAAAAGATTCCAAATGTTTATTGGCAGATCATGCCAGTCCCATGGCACTGGCCTTGGACACAGCTTTCAGAGAGAGCCAATGGCCCAAGACCTGAAATAATAAATTTCAGAAAAAAAGGATGAAGAACATAATCAATAAATCTGTTATAACTCCATGGGCTCTGGATCTCACTGACACACCTGAGGCTACCAACCAAGGAACCAGGCCAGGGATGGGAAATGCTGCAGCCCCTAATGCCACCAGTCTTTCCTGGTTCTCCCTCTGTGGAACACTGGGGACTTCTCCATGATCTGTCTAATTGCTGCTGACTGTCCTGCTTTTGCAGCCCAGGTAAGGATGAAAAGGTTAGGTCAGCGTGGTGGGGCACAGACATCCATCCTGGTGAGTGAGGAACACTCCAGAAGTGCTCCCTGGAACAACCCAATCCAGCTGTCAGGAGCACAGGTCAGTCAGCCTGAGCCCAGCCCTGAAATCCTCTGTCCAGTCCCTTCCTTACCCTGTGGGAGACACAGCAAGGAACCCTTCTCTCTGCTTAGTCACAAGGGCTGCTTTCTTTCCCAAGAGCCCAAACTGGAAGTCACATTATTTGGATTGCAGCCAGACATTTGTCAAGTCCAAGAGCAGAGTCTTTGCCCCCAGGCGAATTTTAACTTTTGTGGACTTTTCTTCTTTAAACGTGGGGTAAGAGCTCTCCATGTAAATACCTCAGGAAAAGAAAAACAAAACAAAAAAAACAGGTCCCAAAAAACAACCAAGAAACATACATGTCAATATTGCCCACACAGAGAAAAGAATCCCAGTCTACAAGATGTGAAGGACAGCAAGAGTTACCAAAACACCTGAGCAACAAGCTTGGTTTTCAGAAGTACTCTGCCTCTGGGCACTCCCCATGCAGCCCATTTAGGTTTTTCATTCATTTGCACCAGCAATAATTTGTGTCCAGGTTTCTCATCTTTCTTGGAAATGTCTTATTAATTTCTCAAACCTACTGATTGTGCTGGAGAAATTCCCAGGTAACCAGTGTTCTCACAGGCATGCCAAGACTCACTCGGGCCACAGCAACACTTGTTTTCCTCCTTATTGTCAAGTGTCCTGCTGCCTTTTATCTGTATTAGAGCCTGTTGCTTGCACCATTAAAATACTTTCTGAGGGCCAGTGGTTTTTAGGAGCACTCAGGGCACAGGCAGGATTTTGCCTCTGAGGCAGATCCTATCATGCATGTGCCTTTTAGATGCCAATCCAGTCACACCACAATGACATCCTGGTGTCACTTTTCTCCAATAGGCACCTAAGCCCTGTACAAATAAAAACATGAGCACAAGCAGAGTGCAAACGCCCTCCTGGGACATGCCCATGAACAAGGGCAGGAATCAACGAGGAGAAATCATTGCCATGCCAATACAAGGCCTGGCAAGGAGGGCACCCAGGGATGCTCTGCTTCCTCATTCCCAGCCCACCCTCCCACCTCTGCGCAGTCTTTGTTCCTCCCAGAGATGGTCTGCACTGCTGTCTGATTGCCAGCACAGGGGGTCCCATGATGCAGGAGCCTGCAAGATCACAGTGCTGCTCCTAGGAGGCAGCAGGGATGGCATCTGATTTTCCACAGAGAAAATTCAAAGCGGAGGGAGGGGGCGCGGGGATAAAATGACCCCGCGGTTCTCATATTGTAATGGTTATTTATTTTGTTTAGAGAGCACACATCCCAATGCATCTGGTTAAAAAAGAAACTTCCTTAATTATACATAGGGCTTTGACTCCCAAAAGATATGTTATGTAAAAAAAAAAAAAAAAAAAAAAGAAAAAAGAAACCCAAGAAACAATCTACTGTTTGTTTGGATGCTCGATACATTCAATTGCAAAAGAACTGTTCCTCTCCAAGCCATCATTACCTATGTCTGTGCATTTTTATTTGAGTCTCAGCTTACTGCAGAAGCCTTCTGCTTTGATTCTTAGCCTCTGTACCTTTCTTTCTCAGACTATAGTTTTCAGGGGGGCTGCAGTAGAGAAAATCAAGTGCTACACAGAAACTGCCTGATTTCCCCAGGAATTTTTATGTGGAATCAATCTATGATTTGGAAGAAAGCAGAATAAATCAAATCAAATAACACTCGCACTAAGCATATTGATGAGGGCCTGGATCAAGCAGGACAGACATCCAGTTATGTAAATGATAGCGTGGAGAACACAGCTTTGTTGAAACAACTCAGGACGGCTCCCAGGGGCAGACCTGGAGTCAGAGGAACCCAGGATTTCCTCTTTGAATAAAGGTACATCAGTGTAAATGAGAGCAGATCCATGTACTACAAACCCAGCGTGTTTTCCCCATTGGTAAGGGAAGTGACAGCAAAAGCAGCGAGGACCCTTCAAGTTTCTCCTGGTTTTGGTGAATTTTTCATTAATGCCAGCGGGGCCAGCAGTGGCTGAAGCTGCACTCCCAGGGACGCTGGTGGGTTGCATCATTTTGGCAAGAGGACTCTGTAGCCACTTGTTTCCTCCTAGCCCACAAATGCAGTGAGCACCAGAAGCTTCCCCAACACAGCCTGAGTGTTAATCACCCACGTGACAGCACTTTACATTTCTCTTTCCACCCCTGGGTCTGTGGTACTTTTTAATTTTCAAACTCTAACTTTTTAAGAATATGGACCATATAATATTTAAAGAAGTGGAGCCACACTTCCAACTTCGTTGGCCAATGGCTTTATAAGCCATTAAGATAAATCCTCTTGGTGCAACAGAAAATTCCATTTTTCCTGGCTGCTTTTACAAAATTATCCAGATATATTACTCCTTCTGAGTTTTTTTCCCCGGTCAGAGATACTTAGAAAATAAAAAGCAAGCCAAACCAACACACCTGAAAAATCTTTGGCAATTGTACTTATCCTTTATTTGTTTCAAAATAAGTTATTTTTGTAGTGTTTGCCTGGTTATTTTATCGAGCAAGTGAAGTCTGTGTTTGAAGCAAAGATGATATTTGCAGGAACAAGGAGTAGTTTCTCATCCCTTAAAATGAAGGGGAATGAATCAAAATAAAAATGGTTTTGATTATAAAATGAAGGCTTAGAATGAGCAAGCTGTATGTGGTTTTTGGCAACACTATTTGAGTGAGTAAGAATTGGAGCCAATCCTGCAAGATGAGTAGGTCTGAAGATAATGTAGACTATAAAGAAATATTTCTGTTCCCTGTTTCAAATTCCACATGTTAGTTGACTTATTTGCACCTCTGAACAGCTCTGAATTAACATTCTCTCTTAATTGTTTCTTGAGCTGGTTTTTTGTGGGTTTATGGGCTAATTTGCAGTGTCAATGTCAGCAGTTCTGGTTTGGAGCATATAAAGGCATCTAAACAAAGGGATTTTTAGTCTGAAACAACGTATGGGTTTGGAATGTGTGGAGAAGTAGTGCAACACTGGAAACACAGAGCACAAAATATTGCAGGTCATTGTGTGAGGAAAATGCCTCTTTTCACCACTATTTTTAAGTTGTAAAAGGCATTTAAAAATCTCAGAGACATTAAAGTATGCTTTATTTGAAAAAGAGGGAATAGGACAGAAAAACACTGCAGTCCAATAGATGGCATAAGTGTAACAATGGAAATTCAGGGAAATAAATTAGAAAAGAATCTTTTGTCTTGTGGATTTACTATTGCCTGTAGCTTGTGGTTTCAAAAGTGAAGGGGGAGGGAGAAAGAGGAAGAGAGAGAGAAAAAAAAAAGGCAATTATAATTTTCCACATTTAAAAATGAAAATCCAAAGGAAAACTGACTCAAAATTCCAGCTACGAACAACATTTGTCATTATGAATATTTGGCTGTTACTCATGGATACGTATTAATAAAATGCACTGATTTCAGCCAACGCCCCTAGTCCAACTTTAGAAGTGTTTAAAGGTCAGGTCTGGATTCATATTGCAGCAAATGAACCTTATCTCTGCACTGTGCCAAAAAAAAAGCCACCTGAGTCTGAGCAACCCTGAACTTTAAGCTGCTTAAAACCTTTAGCCAGGCATGACTCTGGTGAAGTTTAGTCATTTCTAACCATACACTTTCATCATGTGTAGAGCCTACAGCATTAACCCTTTTGCTTGCTTGATCTTTAAATGGGTGAAGAAAGAAAAATACTCTTGAGTAACTATTCTATGTCTGGAGGAATAGGAGATCATGGACTTGGTCATAGGTCTTGCTGTCTTGTGAATAAAAATAATCTGCATTAAACCAAAAAGAAAATTACCCATTAGGATTATGTAAAAAAGCATTACATCTCCGTAAGCATCAAGTTACCAAGATACGATTGTGCAAAAGAAAAAAGGTCAGTTACAACTATTAAACTTGTATATTGTTTTATACTAAGCCCTTCCAATGGCCTCTCTGAGGGACTGTTTAGTTTGTATTACACTCTAATAAACTCCAGGTGCGGAGGACAAACTGAATAATAAGAACCCGATGGACCAGACTAGTTAAAAATAATGTGGTACATTCCTAGTTCTCTGCATTTAATTTATTGTTAATCATTGTTATTACTTACATTTATTGGGTAGTTTTTCTGGATTTATTAGGCACTACATTTAACAGTGTTATCGCTTGTAACTGACTATCAGTGGAATAGAAAACATATTTTCTTAAAGAGTCTTACCCTAATTAGTAAGTTGTTTCCCTATTGAAATAAAACAGACCCTAGGAGAGTCAAGTTGACTGACTTTATTTTTTTTTTTTTCAAGTCAGAATAAAAGCTAGGAAACCTGTGTTTTCAAGACCACCTGTCAGAGCAGACAAGCAGAAGTACCCACGTACCCTGCACAGAGCTCTGGTAGCTGAAATACTTGTCTGGGAACTAGCAAGTCAGGAGCTTGAAGGTTTTCAGCTTCATGGCTCAGCTAAGTGATGAATTCTGCTCCTGACCAGTGTGATGATGTGCAGGGGAGAGCCATCAAAAGATGAACAAAAGGCAGTTTGAGCTGTTTACTCAGCAATGCCATGCAGACCCGTGGGGCACATGCCTGGGTGGATGATGCTCCAGGGTGGAAGATGACCCCAGAGGCAGGCAGTGGCTGGGCTCCTGGAGAGCAGTCAGGGCTGGCAGCAGAAAGCTGCTCATGCCCTGGGCAGGTCACCTGTGACAGCCTCGGGGTGGCAGCCAGGCAAACCTGCCTGCAGATGGAGCCCTGCAGCTGGGCCGCCCCTGTGGCTGTGTACCTGCCCCACCAAACCTCGGGCAGCAGTGCCAGCTGGCTGCCAGCTGCCATCAGCACCTCCTCATGGAAATAAAAGGGTATGATAACACATGGTGTTATCTGCCTGGATGGACAGATCATACTGCTCCTTTGGTGGCAAGATCATTATTCAGCACTGATGATAAAAGCAAGGACCTCCTTCCAAATGCCCAGGGCTTAAGAACAGAGGGTACAGAGGGAGTCTGAGCTCCTCTCTGTTCTAATCAGGAGGCCACATTCAATTAAGATATTCAGGCTGATATTCTTAAGCACCTTCTGTTTGGAGATCTGGAAGGGTTTTCCACGCAGCACAGGTCAGTTAGGAAGCTCAGCATAAGAGATACCTTGACATGATCTGTGTTGAAGGTGAAGTCTGGAGGAAACTCAGGGCTCCAAAGCTCTGAATTCAGCCACTGTAGCCACAAGTAAAGGGGTTGTTTTTAGAGCCTTACACCACTGTAGGCACCATTACATTTTAGCAGTGCCTCAGGCACTCACCACACCATGGGTTCTGCTCCTAAGAGGCATGGGGAGCCTCCAGGTGACAATCATGGCTTTACATCACACCCATCATGACCATCCAAAACCCTCAACAACCAAGGTGGGAGTGAGAACAGGAGGTAGGCTGGGTTTCTCTGGCATCCACACAGCTGCTCTTGCAAGCCATGAGCTCAGCTTCAGGTCTCTGGTGACTGTGGTGTCAAAGGTTCAAACCTCCCCAGTGGCTTCTCTTCCTGTGGAACCAAACATAAATCAGTGCTGGAGGAAGTGCTGCTTGCAGGGAGAGATGGAGAGGGAGAGAGGGGAAGCAAGAGCCAACAGATGATTTGCTGCTCTGCTCATCCTAAATCCCTGGTATTTAACTCACAGGAAAGCAGCAGGAAATTTTACTAGTTAGAAGGAAAAGGGGATGAACAATAGTAGGTCAGATGAATCCTGATGACAGCTCCTCTATGCTGCCAAAATGGGAAAGCAGGGATCACCAGAGCAGTTCCTCCACTAAAAGTGCTTAAGTCACTGCTGCTGGAGACAACAAATCCAAGACAAACCATTCCCAGGTCTACAGGGAGCAGATGGCCCCTTCTAACTTACAGAAGCCAGGACATGCAGTCATAGGTGGAAATGGACTGCTTGGCTGGCTGAGCCTGAGATCTGGTGCCACAAGCTTTGCAATGCCCCCTTCTACAGCTGGAATGTCTGCTGCAGCTGGAAACCCCCCTGAGCAGCACACAGCTGGTCAGAGGGCTCCAGCTTTCCGTGGCTCAGCAGCAGTGTGGGTAGTGCTTGCACTCAGGTGATGCAGAAGCCAGGTTAGCCCAGAGAGGCTTTACCCTGCTGCTGCTATTCCCCTTTTCCCCAGCCCCATGGGACCCCTCCCCACAGTCCTGCTTTTGCTCTGATATTGGGGTATTCTGAGTCTCAATAGTTTCATTTTGTGCTGGCTGCTGGCCTTAGGATTTTTCCCTCCTCTCTGCCCCAGATTTGGTGGTGCATGTTTGCAGAGGTACAAATTGCTCAGAGGATAATTTTAAAGGAGAGTTTTTGTTATTGGTCGTTTTACATGTATGAAAATACGTATTGCTGTTTCCACTGATGATACCTTAGTGCTCCATCATGCCCCATCATCATCACATGCGTTTTCTACAACTCTCCCTGATTATAAATCACCCTAAAAATTCCTCACCAGGAAGACTGTTTAGCATGCTGCTCCTGTTCAAAGCAGACCTCTGATCTGGCATTGTGCAATTTGGCCTGAGATGCACATAGTGGAAATGGGTCCCCAAATGTCCCATTCAGGCTGTGGGTGCACTTACAGCAGGTAAAGAAGCCAAAGAATTGCATCACTTTGGATGTGCCAGTAAAAATGATATCTCAGGCAGTGAGAGTATAAGTTAGTTCATAAATAAAAATAATATTTCACACTTGTATAGTTCTATACCTCCATTAAAACCATCCAGGTAGACTTTGATCTGGAAAAGCCCTCTCTGCCTCCTTCCTGTTCCTTCCTCACATTTTGAAATATGTTGTTAATTTGGGGCAAAATATCTGTATTTTAATGCCCAAAAAAAGCATCAGGTCTTTCTAACCCCGCTTACAGAGGGGCTGGGATGCACTGCAGGGGTGATAAGGAAGCAATGAGATATCAGCAGTGGTGGAACCTATAATCTCCTCTCAAGTCAGGGTGAACAGGAGTCAGAAAAATGCATTTTCCTGTAGAACAGGAGCTGCTCAGAGGCAGAGGCTGGGGAAGTTGGATTCCTTCCTGTGGACTTCCAGCCCTGAGGAAGAGCTACCCCAGCAGAAGAGGCCTCAGAGGAGGGGAGCCTCTGGGGTGGTTGTCCCCAGTTGGGAAGTAAGAGGGGCACACACATGGAGATGTGCTTTTTTCAGCAGTGGGGCAGGAATCAATGGCGTAACAGAGGGTTGTCTTCCCATCATTTGGTGTGAAAATTACTCCCAGATGTTGGAGGGTAACCTCCTAAATATACCAAAATGTACTCTCCCAAAACAGAAGAAGAAAACAAAATAAATGGGATTCCAACCAGTCAGCAAGCCATCTTCTGCCTCTCCAGTGTTCTGCAAAATTGGCCTTTTTGAAATCCTAATGGGACCTCCTGAGTTGAGTACCTGAAGAGGCAGGAACAGAAGAAATCCTGTTTCCTTCTTATTCACTCTCAGATAGGAAGACAGACAGGAGAATTCAGCCTAGAGTGAATAATTTTATCCATTCCTGATATTTCCCATCATCTACAAAAGCAGTTTCTTTTGCTGGTTGTTGTTCTGTATATTTTTCCAAACAATACCCTTTAGCAACAAGACCTCCCTTTTTTTTAAAGCATTTCCAGGGGGATTTGAGTCCAGATCACACACACACAAGGCAAGTTTCCAGCATTCTTATTCCTCCACTGGAAGAAATAACCAGAGCCAGCATCTCTGTACCATTTCCCAAACGGTTCTGTTCTTCTGACTTCAGTGACAGCAGTGCACTGTTTCTAATCCATTACAGGAATTTATCACAGTACGTGTCAATTTGTTTCTCTTCTTGCCTCTTCTCACTTTAAAATGACATCAGGAAAGAAACTTTACAGCAGGGCTGCTTCAATCCAAGTTTTAGCGACAGAGCACTTAACTGGATCCTAACCGTGCACATTAAGTTTTAAGGGCATATACTAAACAGATCAGGTTTTACTGTAGTCTAGAATTTCCTTTGTTTCCTTTTTGGTGGTGATCTGTGTTACAGTTTGAAATGCTTGCAAAAAAGCATCTGGGTTTCCTTTTTTTCTTTTTCTTTTTCTTTTTCTTTTTCTTTTTCTTTTTCTTTTTCTTTTTCTTTTTCTTTTTCTTTTTCTTTTTCTTTTTCTTTTTCTTTTTCTTCTTTTTCCTTTTCCTTTTTATTTTCCTTTTCCTTTTTCTTTTTCTTTCCCTTTTTTTCTTTTTTTATTTTTCTTTTTTTTCTCTCTTCCTTTTTTTTGTTTTTTTTTTTCTTTCTCTCTTTTTTCTGCTTTCTTCTTGCTCGTTTTCTTTTTTTCTTCTTTCTTCTTTCTCTTTTTTTTTTTTTTAAGCAGTTTGTCCTAAATAGATACTTTAGAGCACTATAATAGGGAGCACCCATGCTGTAACACAATAGGATGATCCCATTTGGCAGTGGTCCTAATCTGACACAGAGGAGAGACAAATCTATTACTGAAGAAATCTAACATGCATACCTGTATGCTTTTTGGATCAAATCCTTCTCTGACAAGTTACTACCTTCTTTATGTGGTGCAGTAAGGATTAAAAAAAAAAAAAAAATCTCTGTTCTGAGTAAATTTTTTCTGCCTGAATAGCCAGTAGTTAAAATCACATTAATGAAAGAAAACGCTGGGGAAAACTGCATCATTGCAAGATTCTGAAGGGCCCAATCCTACATCACTTATTTTTATGACTCATTGTGTGAACCGAAGCTGAAAGGATAAATCAAATGTGTGAGGATTAGTGTATGAGTAAAGAGTTCAGGATCAGGACCCTAACTCTCAGCCTCATAAATTTCCTACTGGAGATGATTCAATGTTATTCATTCAGCTTTTAAAGAGGGAGTTGGGAGGCAGTTGTGTCCTTTTTCTTTTTAATTAGATTTCATTTATTTAGATTGGTATGGAGATGGTCAACCACAATAGGGGACCAAAAGCAGAGAGGAGGACAATTCCTAGAAGCCTGTAACAATCAGCATGGGATCATGTTAAGTGCTGGGCACTTCATTTCCATGACACGTCGTTTGATTTCCTCAGAGACGAAATAAAAATGGACATGACTGAAGTTTATGAAGGGAGATATCTCAGTTCAAATGGGAACATTAAGACATCCCCAAACCAACAGCCACAAAGGGCCAAAGAATGAAGGAGAGAAAGAAATTCAGCTTCAAATGCATTCCCCAGAGCAATTATGGGAGAAACTGGGGGGTGGGGGGCAGAATTGGGGGTGGCCTTTGAACGGGATGAAAACCATGAGCATTACAAAAAGAAAAGGAGAAAAGGGGGGCTATGGGCAAACAGGATGGAGGAAGAGAGCATGAGTGGCAGATGTCACTGATTTCATCCCATCATCTTAACTTACTGTTTGAAAAAACTCCTCATGTGTGACCTGAAAAGAGAGAGAAACAAAATGAAAACAGGCATCAACAAAGCACTCGCTGTACGATTTCAAAAAAATGTAAATTAATGACTGGCATTAAGAATCTCCAAAGGAAACAACATCCCAGTTTAAGCACTGCCATCAACAAAAGCTCAACAGCATATGGTAATGTTAACTTTAATATGAAAAGATAATAACAATCTTTAAAAAGTGACTTGAGAAAAAACCTTGCTAGGTGCTCATCCTTTTCAACTTGCCTAAAAAGAAAATATGTTGGAAGGTTTTATGTTTTTCTTTTTTTCTCCCTCTTCCCCTAAACTGTTCACATTGTATAGTTAAATGAGGTTGAGATTAGTACAAATTTTAAATAAAAGTGCCTAGGATCTCTGACTAACAAGGCAGAAAACCAGATTTGTAACGGATAATTACATCTAAACTTATTTAAATGTAGGTCTATTGATTGAAGTAAGTTCTTCAGAGCAGATTCGAGGTAACATTTCCTCCCCTACCCTTTTCCTAAAAGTGTTGTTGTTGTTGTTGCTGTACAGCTGAAAAATGAACATCCTCTCATGGCTCATCCTGTGCACTTCCAGCTGTTGGCTGCAGCCTTGCTCAGCATCCTTCCCTCCTTCAGAGGCCACACGTTAATTATTGCATCTGTGATATGTTAAGCACACATGCACATTGCATGCTAAAATATTTTTTTGCTCGTGCCATTACTTTGTGGGTTTATGCAAATTTCTGCCTTTCCAGGCACAACCTTTGCCTTTTGTCTTTGAAAATCTCTCCTCTGTCCTCTGCTGTAATCAAACAGAAGGAAATTATTCAGATCACCTTATGAAGGCCTGAGAATGCTGTTTACTCACATGAAAGATGTAACTTCAGTTTGGACTTACATGAAAATGGGCAATTGATGGCATTATAGCACCCAGGAGCAGATGCAGCCTCACATACCACTTCTGACCCCTGAAGAATATCACTTTCTAAACGTGCCTACAATGGGCCAAAGTGACTAATTTTAAAGGTAAATATCTAAACCAACAACACCTCCATGCAAATGTTCATTACAGCGGCATTTTAACCCATGATCCCACAGTGAGGGCTTGGAGATATCATTTTGCAATAAAGAGGTATTTCATGGTCAATTGGCTTTATCCAAAAATAATAGGAAAAGAAGCTTGCAGGGGGAAAACCAACCTAGTTTGGCACAAAATGCTAGCACTACTGGATGCGAGTAGAGAAGAGTTTAAAGGACTCTTGTGCGCTTAGCCGTGCACTGAAAGAATCACACACAAACAACAGCCACCACATGAATGCATCCATTATATCCTTTATTGAAGATCACAACAATAGTAGCACTTCATTGAAGAAAAGATGATTCCTCTATTATAGACAGGCCCCTCAGATCGCCTAGCTCAGCGTACAACTGCAAGATGTGCAGTTCTCTCTGCATTTTCATGTCATTGCCAAAACACACAAAGTAGATTCTCAAATGCCTGGGGCTAAATTACAGCCCCTACGAACCACGCTGGAAGTTTGAGAGCCCAGAAAAAGTTCTGAAGGTTTTCTCTCTCTCTCTTCATGAGAGAAGCCAAAGCTCGTGGGTACAGTGTTTGTCATGTGAAACAAGGCTATTTTATATCATTTGGGGTTGTTTTATTAATGGTGCTGAAAAATTGTTCGCTTCGTTTCACTTTTGTCTCCTTTTGAACGTAGCGGGATGAAGGTAGAGTGTTTTTAACACATCCAAGATAAGAAAGAAATAGACCCTTTTGTCTCTAGAGCTGTATGCCATCACTATTAAAAATCTTTCATCTCATCTCAGACAACAAGCAGAGAGCATGACAAAAAATAGAAGAGTCAACAGTAAAAAGTGTGTGGCAGGGGTGTAGGCTGACAGGTAGAGAGAGGCACCTCTTTGCCTCGAGTTTCATCCTGGAAGGGTTGGCCAGGGCAAAATCTGTTCTTCTTGGGCAGTCCTGCTCATGTTTTGCACGGGACAAATGTCAGAAGCCCACTGGCAAAAGTCACCCACGAGCAGGTGAGGAGGTCCTGCAGGAGGAGGAGGGGAGAATTCAGCAGATGGAGGGGTCTTGTACTGCCCTGGCATCATCCCTGTCCTATAAAACTGGAGCTCCTGGCACCCAGCAGGATGTTGTCAACAACATCAGGGGTGAAGGAGAACCAAGGAGGGACACAGTGGGCTAGGAGGGACATCAGGGACCAAGAGGGGAAGAGGGGAGCATCGCAGCAGGTGCTGCAGTTGGTGACTGCAAAGGAATGTTTTGGGGCTGCCACAGCCTCAGAACTGCCTGGCCACCTGCTTGCCACTGGATGGATTTGCCTCCTGACAGCTGGCAAGTGCCATCAGTCACCACCTGTGGGAGATGGCACCGGGTGTAGCTGAGAGACCCTGAGATTTCAGCATCCCCACCACCTTTCCCCACGCTGGAGCAGCTCCAGGAGGAGCACTCTGCGTAATAGGATAAATATAAATCCTTTCCAAGTCAACCAAAGGCACTTGTAGATCGTCTAAGTTCAACACACCTTCCTAAACCAACTTATAAATGAAGTTTTAATACATTTCCCTTTGGCATTTCAGAAAGAAATGCTTGGATATTTCATTTTGAAAGAAAATATAGTTTGGAAATTGAATTAAATTTCCTTTATGAGAGAACGAAAAACAACAATAACAGCCAAAAAGGAATTAATTCTTTTTCCCCAACCTGAAATTGCTTCCTCATAAGGTGTTTTTTTTTTGTTGTTGTTTTTTTTTTTTTTTTTTTTTTTTTGTGGTTGTTCATTTTGGGGCTACAGGAAGGATAAATGGTTCTTTCAGTTAACCTGAAACACTGTTGTACAAATCAGTCAATGACTCTAAAAAAAGGGGAGCAAATGCACCCAGCATCTGTGTGCAGGGCTCTGCTTAGAAGCCCTTTACAATGTGTCACCTGGTGTCATCAGTCCTATTTCTCTTCAAAGATTTGTCCCTCGTTCAGTGATTAGAATGTGGCATCACCAGTGGGTTTCAGGGGTGTGTGTTTGCCAGGGTGGACCCCACAGATTTTATACACAAACCTAGAAATACCTACAGAATATAATGGGGGTTTTCTACCAGGACTTGTAATCATTAATTTATAGACCTCCTGCCTGCAACAGTAAAATTATAAATCAGCAAAGTATAATTTTTGGCAAAAGAAGTCAGAGCTGAGGAGGTTAATAGCAAATAGAAAAGCTTGTAAAGTCTTGGAGGTCCCTTCAGCAACTCTGATTTATCTTTTGACTTTTTATGTTTATCGTCACATTTTGCCAAAAAAAATTGTGTTTGCTGTTTCTAATATTTTTTTAAATAACGTTGTTCGTCTCAGATTTCCCCGAGATGGCAGCACTAAACTCAACAGTGCTATTGAAAAACACCCTATGGCCTTGAAAATGTCTGTGATCAAGAGGAGCAAGGTTTCTGCTCCTTCCCTGTAGATGCCTTGGTCAAAAATTGGTGTCAGATCCATGTCAGCTTGCTTCCTAAATCGGGGGTGACATGCAAAAACTCTGCTTGGAAAACTGCTGGCCTTTAAAGGAGACAGTGTATTATTCAGTTCAATGGGGTGAGACTGGTTTTAAAGGTTGACCAACAGAACTGGTACAAAACAGATTTTTCAGCTCATTGAACATTTTGAACCTTTGTTCTAGCTCTTCCTGTTGACCATCAAGTCAATTTATACATTCAGTTGACCAATTAGTTGAATATATTAATCTTTAATGGTTTATTACTGCTTGAGTTGGAGAAAACTTACATTTTTGATCAGGTGATTTGAGGTTGTAAGTAAAAATAAGAAAAATTTTTAGATTAAAAAAAAAACAACAACCTGCAACAGGGGGGAAAAAACCCCCAAGCATAACTTTGTTGATGTTGGCATCACTCCAAAATGCATTTTTAATTTAGTGGGTTTTGCCATGGAGGATTTAGACCGAAAGTTGAACAGAATTTCAAGAAGGAATGTGAACAGCAAGAAACTTTTAGCCCTAACAGTTAGATTTTTCTCAGCAGGATCAGTTACTATTCTAAACAGTGTTTAGTCATCAAATCAGTTTGAGGGGAGTGTTCATGATGCTGCCAAATAACCAATGCAGATTCAATGTGTGTATCTTTTGTGGCAAGTTAATAAGCATGTTTATTGTTCAGTTTTTAAACCAACTGTTAGGTCTGGCATCTTTAAAAACAAGTGTTTACAGTCAAAGTCAAATCACCAGATCCCAAATGACTTAACTGGATGGTTCCAAAGTTCAAACTGGTTTCTGAGACAGAAACATGGCAAAGTACTGACAAGGGACTTTCTGAACACAAGAGATTTTGACATCTTGCAGTTGAAATCCCCAAACTGTGACTTGGATTACCAACTCTGAGCACAAATCTTATCCTAATTCAATCTCAGAAAAGAATATTAAGACCAACTGGGTCCTCAATATGCGGCAAATTTTGAGAAAGGTCTCCCTGCATCAGCCTTACTCTCACGCTGTGGTTGATGACCATCTCAATAAAAAGTCAGGCTGGGTTTAGAGTCTGAGCAGCCAAGAGTGCTTGCAGGATTTGTCTGGGAGTATGGACCCATTTTTCCCATTGCAGAACCTTATTTTTGATACATTTCTTAACCCCTGCATCAGGGGCCATGAGAAGTTGCTCTCCATGTGGTTGAAGCCAGTGTGGTGTGTGGGAGTTTCCTTATCACATTTGCTATCTTCTATAAAAGAAAAGAGGATGCCAGAGGGCATATACTCACCCAAAGCAATTTCTTCATAGTTTGCAAAAAATTGCTTCTGATTTTGTTCACAGTTTTTATCCTTTTACTTGTAGGTACTGAGAGTGACTCCTGCTCAGTGGGTTGCTGGGGCAAATGGTTTTCCATCAGTCCTGTTGGTCTGCAGGCAGGACCATGGTATCCTAGAGCTGCCAGCAAGACTGGGAGGCTGCTGGGAGCTCATCCAGGGGCAGGGGGAGCTGCCTGAGGATGCAGATCCCAGCTGGTCTGGGACTGTCTTCTGCCTGGCTCTGTGAAATGTATCTCCAAAATGTCCTCTTCAAAATCTTCTGGAAAGAAAACATGCCAGATTAACAGGGAAAAAAAAAAAAAGGAAGAAGAAGAAGAAGAAAAGGCTTTATGACTCAATGCTGCCTCTAAGGAAAAAAATCCCCTTGCCTCCCCCACCTTGCATGGCTCTGAGTCACAGTGACCCTCCCAATTCCTGCAGGAGCACCCCTTTAAGGAAGCATCCATCAGAGCTTTGGCACTGGATAGTCCCCCTCTTACATTACCTGGTGCTTTGTTGGCAATTCAGTAATTTCTCTCTGCCTCTCCCTACAAGCTGGCTACTGTTGGTGGAATAGTTTCTGCAGCTCCTGCCATCTGGAACAGACTTCCCACCCTGCTGGTTTTGGCCTCTACTCATTTCAATTCTGAGATGAAACAATATTCATCTCCCTAGTCTATGACTCCTCATTTCTCCCTAGCCTTGCTAGTATTATATAGGCATTATTTTTCCTAGTAACTGCTTGACAGTGGTCACTTGTTAGTATAGGTTAAAGAAAAGAAAGCAAAATATTTCCAGTCACAATCTGGTATTTCTTTTTTGGTATTTATTTTTTCCTAATATGGTGGCTTTCCCTAGGCAGTCTTCTTTTTGTGGCTGAAAATATTATTGCATGATGTCTCCTGAAATATGATTAACATTAGTTTGAATTTTTGACAAAGCTTAATCAAAGTCGCTTTCAACCATTTTTAATTATGTATGCAGGAAAAAATATACATATTTCTGCTGTGGAAAAAATATTGTCACACATCCTCATCCCACTATACATTCACAAACACATCAGATGGCTCAGATGTTGGTAAAGCTGGAAAATGGGATATCAAATTAGCAGAGAATAACTTTTATGGACTAATTGGACATATAGATCAGGGAAGGATCTAGTACTGTGTCTCTCATAAAGAAGAGAGGATTTTTTTGTTTCTCCACTTTTCCTCATTTCACAAACCTGAGAAATGAAATATTCCCAAGACACAAGCAAAGCTAAGCCTGCACTAATGAGAAAGAAAAACCCCAAGTATTTTGGAAAGGGTTTAAGCCCTCATTCTTCCAGGCACAAAGGAGGCTTCAGCACTGGGGTCAGGGAGATATTTCGAGAAAAGTCTACTGCAGAGCCTTGAATAACATCCTCAGGAGTATAGGGTCTCTGCTTGAGACACTCTTATCCTGCTGTTTTCTTCTGCTCTTGCCATTCTTCTCCAGCCACTGAACAAAGATGGGTCTTTGTTCCATCACCACTATGTCTCTTGGATTTGAAGGAGTGGGCAATTAGTCTTTGTGAACCCATCAACAGCATTCTTCATCAACCACATCAACCTGGCAATGTCCTGCTTGCTCTCCTCACTTAATAAGAATGTCAGGAAAACACATTTCAAACTGAGTCATCAGTGGCACTCATTGCCACATGGTACCATCAAGGCAAATTATTTAATGGGATTAAAAATTCTAAATTTCTATTTATTTGTTTGGGCACCAGGCAGTGACACTGGATGGGACTGAGAAAAGACAGAAGGCACCAAGGCCTTGGTGGGTGTAAAGCAGCAACAGCTGTTGTGCTAGGACTTAGGAACCCTAATTGTGGATGCAAACCCATTTATAAAAGGAGCTGTGTGAGCATGGAAAGAGCAGCAGGAGTGACCTGAGACGGTGAGATGACAAAGGATGGTGCAGTGAGTCTGGGCTCCTCCAGCTGGTGATACCAGCAGGGGCTGAGCAGCAGCAAGCAATATTTAAGGGACCTGTGTTGGGGGAAAGGAGAACTTGTGTGGAAAGAGTGCAACTGGCTCCAGGCAAGAGGGAATGATGGCAGCAGTAGGAGTGAGCAGAGCCCATCACTGGCGGAGCAGAGGCCCTGGGAGCTGGCGCAGAAAGCAGCATAAAGAGGCGAGTACAGGGAAGCTGAGCTGAGAAGAGCCTTGTGTTTGAAGAGAAGAAGCCTGAAGGAGAGATTTGGTACTTCAGGGCTCCTCTTGGCCTGGAAAGCACAAGACCTTATTGAGTAATTGAGCTGGGAACCGCAGGGTACCACAGGAATGAACCACTGGACCCCGATGGCTTTGCTTGATTTTTTGTCTTCCATTTGCTGCTCCTCTGTGTTCCTCTCTCATTTGACTGTGGTCGATTTGGGGGTTTGTTTTTCTTTACTTCATTCCACCTTTTCTCTTTCCTTTTATGTCCTAAATTGTTATTCAGCTGTTTTGATTTAAATTATGTTTATGTACAGTTACTCACAGCTCTGACTGTTGCCTCCTCCCTCCTGCGACTGTCTCTGATGCTTGCACATTCGCTTTGGCTCCTTTACAGCAGATGCCTGGAGCAGTAAATGAAAGCAGCTCTTTTATCAGTGAGCCCTTTCACCTCCAATTTTTTTATTTCTTATTAAGGCTCCAACCAGTCCTGGCTTTCTCTTCAAACGTAGTACATGCAACTCAAAACAACAACAACAACAACAACAACCACCACAGCCACCAGAAACCCAGATAAACTGGGAAATTATTGGCTCTTCTAAACCATCCCTCGTCCCTCTCCCCCATTTTTCAGCAGTGCAACACTGCTACTCGTGGAGGGTGTTACAGGGACCCCACTGTGGCACTCTGAACACCACATGTGGCCAATCTAATTTAGCCCATGGCTAAACAAATCCCCAAACGTGGAATAAACCTGCTTATGTTATTAACAAATGCTGTGAGAAAATGTTTAACTCAGCTCTGTGTACCAGAAGCTGTGGAAAAAAAAGGCTCATCATTTCTTCCAGGGCACAGAAAAGTCATTGTGGTCAGCAATTCACCAAAATGTGAATATTCAAATATGTATATAATTCAGTGTTAAAGGAAAAATAAGGGGAGGGGCATTTTCTTTTACTGGAGATTGCAAATATCAGCACTAAAAATCTGGAGGCTCCTTGAAGATTTTCCAAGAAAAGTGGACAGAAGCAGTTCAGTTTTGAAATGAAAGCCTCTGTGCATCCTAAGGGATTTGTGGGTTTTTCATAAAATGAGATGTTTTTCATAATTTTGAAAAGAGATGCATCCCCCCATAAATCCACCCACAAGAGTGCCCTTCTACAGATGAACTCTGTATGCCAGTGTTTGAAAGGAAGATGAAAAATGCCAGCAGTGTTAAACATATTACTAGTTCAGTGAAAGATAGTTTGTTGGTTTTTTTTTTAAATTATTATTTGTAATCTGGACATTATGCTACAATGACAAGGGGAAAAATAGAAAAGAAAAAAAAAAATAACATATTAGAAAAAATTCCATCAACAGCATGTTTAAAAGAGAGATATAACCAGCTTAACAACAAAGTGTGCTCAGCAGCCAATGGATACTTGACTCAGAAATTGAACTCACAAGTGCTTACTCATGTGAGTTGCCTTTCTCATCCTTTTCACTGATGGGAAGAATACTTGGTCAGCCTCTAGACAGCCTCACTAAAGCTCTTCTTTGTCCTTCAGAGACCTTTGTTTCACCTTGCATGGAGACAGTTTCATCCTGCATTTGGAGTGAGCTCTAACAGGTGAAGTGTTTCAAGATCTGGATGCAGAGGCTCAAACTTGCAGTAACAGTGAGATAAAAGAGCATCACAGCTCGGTATGCTTGGAATGCTATCAAGACGTAAGTAATAAAGAAAAGACATGTTCAAGGAAGCATAATAATAGAGTAAATACAGCCAGTTAACATGGATGAATTTCAAAGAGGGAAGAAAGAAAACATCGTGTAAAGAACTGCATAACAATGGATCTGAAAGATATCCAAGTAAGAAGGAAATAAGTCCTGTCCCAAACATTAGAAGGCTTCTGCCTGTCATTATGGAAGATTATGCTATTATTCAATTACATAATGGCTGCTTATGTAATTCATCCAGTTGTAAACAGATACTTCAAAAATCAATTTTATCCCACCCACAAGAATATAACTTTTAGAAAAGAACCACTTAAACCTTTCTTACTTCTTCCCTGCCTGTACAGGGTTTGTGTTTTTATGTTTTTCATTCACCTGACTACAGGGTGTTCTGCATCCTTTCTGACCAGCACCAGAGCCCTCTCCAGATCAGAGATTGGAGAATCTGAGAAACAGCATCCTCTGCAGAGCTGGATTTCAGGCTGAGCAGGACCACACTGTGGAAAAGGAGCCCAGCAAAGTCTCTCAAAAGCCCTAATCTAAGGAAACAAGAGAAAAGAGGGTCTAGGCAATAGTGCCAGTGCAGAGAACCCAAGGACAGATATAAAAAATAATAATATAAACAATAATATAAAAACAGTTTTAAGGATTGTTAATTTTAAGGGCCTGAAGATTGCCACATTGATACAGGGAATGGTGGAAATTGGAAGCAATTAAGAGGAAGGAAATCTGCTTGGAGTGCTCATTCCCAGGGCCAACAAAAAGAAAAAGAGAACTGTAGCCAAGTGCAAGCTGGTGTTTAAGCACAAGTCGAGCAGAGTTGTGCTGAGGAGCAGGGGGTGCTCCAAAGTGGCTGCTCATGGCAAGGTCCTTCCTGTAGGCTTTGCACGTGCCTGAGCATGCAGACATGAACAAGACAGGAGCCACCAGAGGAGACAGACAGACAGAAAGCCCTTTAAAGATGGAAAGGATTAAAGAGAAAAGAAGTTGACCCAGCTGAGCTCAGCTCTCTTAACAAGGGATAGCTAAAGGCTAAACAAGCAGGGCATTATCAATATATAGATTTATCATAAAGGCTGAATTATTAATTTCTGGTTTTTGAAACCATTTAGGATACATATGTGCATATGTGGCAATACTCCATCCACACATATGAATTTGAGTGAAATACACTGATTTATTTGGAGTAATCCTGTTGCAGAAGCCACAGAAGATAAACTATTTATTGTACCTTAGTCATTTTATGGCCCACATCTCTTGTTCAAAGTCTTAAGTATTGACTTGTTCCTTTACCTAGCAAAGTGGAACACCAGTTTATCTCTTCTCCACTGAAAAACTTTCTGGGGTCACACAAGAAGCATGTGGCAGGGAGAGGAATTGCTTTCACCTCTCCCGAGTCACTAGCCAGTGCTGCCATTTCCCAGTTATTCTCTCTCTCTATCTGTGATCAGTGTTTTCTCGTATAAGCTGTGGAAAGATAGGGACAAAATGCAATAGTTATCTCCTCCATAGATGGTGGTTTTATTCAGTTTCACTGCTATAAATTAAAAAAAAAATAAAATAAAAGGCATACAGAATTTTGAGGAAAGATCAATCAAAAACAGAAGAAAAGATTGGACGCATTAATCATACTGTTTTTTAGGAGATGACTGGCAGACAGCATAGGACAAAGAGGATCCTTTTGAAAGGGATTCCTCTCAGTCCTGTGTTTCTAAATGGTAATGGTCTCTAACTATATGTCAACTCTTTCCAACTTCATTCATCAAACAGAACCTCTAGAGAGACCATGTTGATCCCCATGGCTATAAAATTCCCTCAGTGCTGTAATGATCTGAAGGTACAAAAATTCCATGGAAATAAATCCCAATTAAATACCCATTAACAACGATGGGAAGATCACTGGGGCTATTAGAGGCAGCCCTAAGACAGAGTAACCACACACACAAAATTGTCCAGATTCTTATTTATCTGCTTTAATCACTCCAGTGCAAAGAAAAGCCTTCCTAATATTTCAATAACCAGTGCTAATTTATTGCAACTGAACCCAGTAGCATTTTCATAAGGCTTAAGTACTTATTATTTGTATCGTGGTGCCAAGTAGCAGTCTCAATCCAGATCATTCCCTTTTTCTCAGTTATAAGACAAGCTGCTTCTTCTATCCTCCCAAGCAAGAAACAATGGAAGATGTAGGACCCCAGTTTCACCTGCACAACATAAACAGTTGAGGCAACTTTTCCCATTTTACTTGGAAGGTTGTGGCAAAATCTGGAACCGAGCATACTTTTACAGGGTTTGAGCTGTAGGAGACTCCCCTTTAACAGTGGGATGCTTTTAAAGTTCTTGCTGATAATAGACTTGGATCACAAGGATGCAGTGCTGGCTGATTTCTGCCATGGTCCAGAGATTTAACACAGAGTTGAGTAAGCAGATTATTTTTGAAATGACTACTCCCATGTTGCTGTTCAACCACAACTTTGAGCTTTCAGACATGTCTGATCCCAAATCCAGCAATGCATCATGTACCCATGGAAAATATGACAAGAAGACAATCCTCAACCTCACTGGCAGTCAAGCACCATTCAGGAAGGTGAGCAGAGGGCAGCACCCACATAGGTTTGACCTTTTTATTTACTGATATTGCAAAAGCAGTTTCTTGCTCCACCTTAAACCTTTCTGCCTTATATAAGCAAAAGGAATCCTCACCACTCTGTGAAAATTTACACCAAGCAAAAATCTGGGCTCTGCAACTTCTTCAAAACCTCACTGCAATTATAGCTACAGACCCACAAAAGTCCAAAGCCTGAATATTCCTGATATTCAAATAGGCTGTGCCATCCTAACTGCACTATCACCTAAGAAGAGATGTGATCTGTGTGATACACTCTAGTCCAGGTTTTGATCTCAACATAGCACACAGAGAACATCGTTGAAAGTGACATGTGATATCTTACTGAATTCAGGCTCAGGGAAATTGCCAGTACTTATCTTGCTTGACCAGAGTACAGCCTTCAAAGCAGTAATCATGAAATCTTATTACTGTACAAAGATTGGAATTATACACTGGTATCTGTGGTTCATACTTTTTTGATTGGTTTAGTCCTTACCTGACTGGGTGATACCAGTTTCTGTCTCTAGGAAACTATTCCTTGGTGCTGCCTTCTTTCTGCCAAGCACCTCCCTTCTCCAAGGGAGTTTGCATTACACATGGCTTCAACAAATTGTGTTACAGGTAGAAGCACAATTTATTTGTTTTCCCTCAAATCTGAAAGGCCACTACACTCTCTTATCCAAGTGGCACGAATTAAAGTAAAAAAAATGAATGCTTTGCAAGCACTGCTAAAAACTGGAACCCGTGGCTCTGTATTTTCATTCACTGCATTGAAACACTTCCTTTGCAAATAATGGACTAATCAAATTAAAACTTCCTCAGGAAAGCAAGTGGTTCTGACCTGGCCCATGTACTTTTCACTTCACACTAATAAATCAATATTTTCTTACTGTCCTTTGCCTTTCTTCCTGCAGGTTACCAGTAGTCTCTTTGCCCAGTGCTATTGCCTTTGTCAGCTGGATTCTGGCTTTTCCTTTCTTTTTGCTGGCACCTGTTTTAAAGGTCGCACATAGCTCCAGAACACACTGCCCATCAACTGACTGCATTAGAGACTCCTGTTTGCAGCACTGTTGCATCCCCTGGTGCAAGTTTCTGCCCCAATGTTCACAACTGGGGGGTTTCATGCGTCAGTTTTGAAGGAATAAATCATTGTGTACCCCATCTAACCACCTTTAGCTTATTTCTGCAAACCATCCCTTGGCCCACATTTCATTAAATAGGAAATCCTCAGGTTTCATTCACAGCCAGACAAGAGACCTGTAGAAACTACAGCAATCAGCTCCAAGAAACAAGGTCTTAAGGAACTGTGTCACACATTTTTAGTGACTTTCAATACATTTTGTCAGTTGGAAATTAGGGCAAGCTAAGATTACATGACCAATGTTTCCTTCCAGGTACCTCAGCATCACTGTGGGGCAAAGTTCTCAAGAACCAGATTAGAAAATCAGCTTTGATCAAATTCTGACTATTAAAAGAGACCAAATCCTGGAGCTGGACACAAACCCTTGGCTTTTGTTTCCTACTGAGGATACACTTGTGCAGATGGGAAGGTTTTGGGGGGGTGTTTAGTAAGATTGATAATCCAAATTTAAGACTTTCTAGAGCAAAGACTTTTAATAAAATCTGTGAAAACTGAGATACGGTGCTGCCAGTAAAATAAATAAACTTTGCTGAGCTTCTCACTGTAAATCCTTGATTTTTCTAGGGTTTAGATTCCCCTTAATGTAACTGTTTGGGTATGTTTACCAAATGTCTATCTCATGCTGATTTTTCTTGTGCAAAGTTTCAGTCACAATGACCTAACCAATAACCTGACTGGGCTTAGGAGGATCTGCATTTCTTTTTCTATTGTAGTAAGTGTCTTTCTGGATACTTCTCCTCCAGTGGGTTCTGCTGAGTGCCAGGATGGTCCCTGGGAACAGATGCAGGTGGGGTTATGAACTCATAGCCCTGTTCCTCTCCTAAGTGGTAAAAACTGGGTAAGATTACTTTTTTTTCATTACAGGCCCAAATGTGACTGTGTTGAGGGTCTGTGAAATGTTACAACCTCCAGAATTTTGCATGGAGACTCATTAGACGCTGGAGTTTGATTCTCAATAATTCCACTGCACCACTTGGTTTCCTCCTCACCTCAATCTTCCCATCCTGACCAGGTTATACAGATGCAGAAGAATAATGAAGTGTTTTTCCATCTGGATTCTGTGTCTCCCTTTCCCCTGCCCTAAAGGAAATGTTTAGTATTGGACTTAATGTGGAGTACTGGAAAATCAGAGAGCAAGAGGGGATTTGTGCTGTTGGGCTGAAGCATTAGAAATGCTGGTAGAGAGTCCTGTGAGGTTGGATGGAGAAGGTCAGGTTTAGAAGAATCGGTACAAATTCAAAGGAGTGCTTAAAAATGAGGAAAGGTGGATGGCTGGGTGTTTGGGAGGACATCATAGGCAATAGCAGTCCTTAACTTCTGTAGTCTGCCAGAAAGTAGCAATGCAAGCACACAGACAAAACAGCTTGGTTAAATTCATACTAAATTCAGGAGAGATTCTTGAGTCAAATATTCTCCTGTGCACCTTAAGCTGTGTCAAGCACCTGGGACTGTGTGAACCCGAGACAGCACTGCCAGCACATTGAGCCAAGATGTGCCTAGGGTATCCCCAGTGTGATTTAACAGGGAAAGCAAGGGGAACAGGGGAGGTCTGACATTCCCACCCTACATGCCCAGCCCCCACCACTGCAGACTCCTCCCCTGGAGGCGCTCAGAGGACTGAGCACAGCTCATTGCAGCAGTGATAGCTGCAGTGCCACCTCCCACAGAATCTGCAGCCGCAGTCGGCTGTGGAAGAGCCCAGAAAAGGGTTGGCACACCCCAGCTGGGTTTCCTCTGCACTCTGCAGCACAGGGAATACACAATCCCCACGAGGATGCTGCTCAACTCCAGCCACAGAGCAGATTCTCTGTGCATGGGGGACAGTGGAAAACACCAGAGGGGACAAAACTGCAACCAACGGATTTCGGATCTGAGCGAGCCATGGGAGCCCTTGGCTTGACCCCAAATCCGTTGATGTTCTTTGCATGAAACAGTCACTGAGCAAATTTCTTCAGTACCCCAGCCTCATTTGATGAATAGCCAGTTATACAGTATTTCATTGCAACCCATAACTCCATTATTGCTAAGAGGCATGAGGTGAAACTATAGATATTCCTTGACTCCCATCCTATTACTAGTATGAGACAAAATGATACATGTGCTGATAAAAGGATTTGAAATGATGGTCTGTGTGTCAGAAGTGCCAGTACAGTCAGAATTATTTTTAAAAGATTATATTAAAGCATAAATTAAAAGGCTATCCAAAAAGAAAAGTACATGACTTCCAATAGGGTATAACATCTATCAAGGTTTAGCATACACTGTGTAGTTACCCTTAATGGGCTCAGTCTTTCTCATAGATTATTCACATATTCTGTGGGAAGTCAGGCTGGATCCTCTTTCTATCCCCTGTAAACCACGGTTGATAATATCTTTCCATTATATTCCTAAGGTGTAGCTATTTCATTTTTACCCAAGGGATCCCAGAGCTATTGTGTCGTCCCTAGAATGCTTTAAAACAATTTGTCTGTGTAGCAATTCTTCTTTATTCCTCCCTGTTGCACAAAATCTCACATTTTCTTAATTTGATCGCATGAAATGTTTGGGCTTGACTACTGAAAGAAATTACAATCTTTTAAAGGGTAAAAAGAAAAAATCCCAAATGTCTTGAGAGGTTACATGTTGTCTGTGTAATGCACGGACAAACAGTGCTCGGACAATCAATTGCTTGATTAGATACTAATTCCCTGTGGTTTATCTTAAAGGTACACAGTTCAGCCTTTTAGCAAGTTCAGCCTTAAAAGCAGCACATAAACCTGGTCAAGCCAATAGAAAAAAGTAACAATGCTAATACAATGAAGATGTCCAGTCTTCCTGCAGAGGATTTTGCCCCACAAATACTTTTATTTTTTCAATTTCTTTTTCTACTGGGATTTCCACAAATTACACAAATAGAATATCTGCTGGGAGAACAGTATTCCAAAAGACTGTTAACTGCCTAAATATTGCCTGTAAATACATTTTGGCTTTGTTATGCCTAATAATGATTCATTACTGAATCATCCATTTCTTTATTGGATGTGAAGACAAATTAACAAGGCAAATGGAAGTGCTCTAGACTGAATGCCTGTTATCTTAGGCTCATTGAGGCTATTTCCCCTTCACCCTGACTTCCCAGAAAATTCCTTTGCTCCCCCATGGTGTCAGGTTTTAACCCCAGCCAGCAGCCATTTGCTCAGCCCCCCACCAGCAGGATCAGGGAAAAGTAAAACTTGGAAAACTTGTGGATTGAGATAAAGACAGTTTAATAGGGAAAGCAAAAGCAGTGCACACAAGCAAAGCAAAACAAGGAATTAATCCACTGATCCCCATGGGCAGGCAGTTCATCCATCCCCAGGAGAGCAGGGCCCAATCTCATGTGACAGGGACTTGCAAAGATAAATGGCATCACTCCAAATATTCCCCCTTTGTCCTTCTTCCTCCCACTTTGTGTCCTGAGCATGATGCTATTTGGTCTGGAACAGCCCTTTGGCTCACCTGTCCTGGCTGTCCCCTCCCAGCCCCGTGTCTCTGGGAAGCCAGCTGCCCTGCCTCTGCTCTGGGATGCTGGTGGCACTGGTGACCAGGTCATCCTGGCAGGGACATGGTGGCAAGGCATTTTCACAGGAGCCAGCTCAGGTTCCCTGTGCAAGCCAAGGTTTTCACCGGCTGGGCTGGGGCTCCTGCATGCTGGCATTGCAGAGCCAGCAAGGACAGGGCTGCCTGTCAGGTCTGGAAGGTTTCTGTCCCACGTGGGACATTTGAATGCTGCTGTGACTTTCTCCCCTGCCACATCTAGATCCCAGGGGGGCTGGTTGGGAGCACTTTAATTACAAGGGTTGCAGAATCAGCAGTCTCCAGTGTGGCTGGTGGAAAGTATCTGACCAAGACAGCTGCAAGTTCAAAGGCTGAATCCTGATGTGTTAAAAGGGCTTGGAGCTGCATCTTCTGTAGCTGCCCTAATTCCCTTTATCTTCCACCAGAGAAGAGCTGATGTTCATCCTTCTGCTTTACAGAGTTTCTTGGTAAATCTAAAGACCAACAAAGTCTTTACAGCAAAGCCTACCACTGTCTAATATTGCTCATTAAAAAAAACCAAACTTGAAGAAGTCTTACCAGTTAGTTTCATCTATCAACTTTCAAGGCAACAAGTATTAGTCACAAATGCAATTATTATTATGTTTAACTGTGTTCTGGTACCTATATCTCCGTGATTTTGTGTCTGTAACAAAAAATAAGAAGAAATAAAATAAGAAAGAAAAGGAAAAATAAATAACAGAAAGAAATAAAGAAAAGTGAAACTCCATATTTTTCCTTTTAAGGCAGGGCATGGACCTCTATAAATAATTCTTTAATAAAAAGAGCAAAACTTCATTTTCTTCCTCTTATGTCTCTTGAGAATATATCTTGACTGAGAAGAGTCTGTTTTGAATGAAAAACAACAAAAAAACATGGCCAAGAGCAGGAGCACCTCCTGTAAGAAGTAAGCAGGAACTGAAGTAGCTTTTAATGCAACCATGCAACCAAGAGCTCAGATCAGGACTTCAGCTTGCCTAAACCCAACTTAGAAAATCCCAAACCTGAATCTTCTCCAAAACCGAGCCATACAACAAGAGATATGATGTCCCCATCTGAGCCTCCTGGCTTGCAAAGCTTGTACCCAACCAACAGGTCTGGGTGTTGTGTTGGGTGTGTTACTGGGATAGTGCTAGTTCAGAACAATGAAACCTCTTTGATTAATAGAATTCACACTGGGCTGAGGGCTGACATTGGACCTCCTCAGCACTTAATTCTCAACTAAGCCCTCAGGCTCAAGTGAAACCTATTTGCCTTATGCTTTCTGCACAGGGATGAATTTCATTCTGTGTGAGATCTGTCCATGCAAAGATGTAAAGAGAAATGAGAAAGATCTCCCTCCAGTTCCACAACGTGTCCCTGATTTCCTCTTAAAATGTCTCTGCTAATTGCTTTCAAATGCTGGCATGTAGGCGCTCTTTGGAGGAGGCGCTCATTCAAGGAAAATGTGCAAATCTCCAGGGCTGATTTTGGTTTTCAGAGAACAGAGTCCCCTAAAACAAATTCTAAAAGAAATAAGAAGTTGCTATTTCTCTAGTGAAAGTATCTGAAGAGCAAGACATTTTTTTTTTCAGCCTGACAGACTGAAACATCAATACTGAGGAACATTTGCATGTAATTACGTAACTCATCCAGCTTTTCCTGATCGAGTGATATGGCATGCTAGCCAAGAACCAATGTACAATAAAACAGACTAAATCTTTATTGCCAAGATTAGCTTCAACTGCTTTTGGGGTTTCTTTGTGAAAAGGTACTTTCAAGTCAGCTGATGGCTACATATTATTGTCCCACTAAAAAGCATCACAAGGGCTAAGCTCTCCAAACTCCTGCTATTGCAATAATTTATTCCTTTGGCTGATCTAAAAATGCAAAAGTCCTCTTCTTCTCATCATAACTGACTTAACGAAAATCTCCAGTGACAAATTGATTTTTTTCAACCTGCCAAGTTCCTGTTGTAGATTTAAAGTGAAACAATCTTTAATTTATTCTTAACATTTAATCTCAATAAAACACTCAAACAGCAGCTTCTGCTGGCATTTGGAATGCAGCAGTTTGTGGATGGATTCATTTCTCTTTGTCTCTTTACACAATAGACAATACCCATGGTTTACCCAGTAACGTGGTTCACCCCTGAACTGTTTTTACCATGGTTTGGATTATGATACTCAGGCCCTCTTATACACAGGCTCACTGAATTCATATTAGGCTAAGGCTTTAGATATACCAAAGAAATTCATCCAGTTTGGTGTTGCCACTTCATCAGCCTCAAATCAGTTTGTAGGGGAAAGCTGCTCACAGAAGCAAAGCCAAACCTAATGAAGTTCAGAGTTTTCATCTCTCATTTCCACAGGACACCCATCAGAAGGTCACTCCTGGGAACGAGCACTAGATGCAGGGATCTGTTCCTGCAGCACAGTGTTTCAGGAAAGAAATCTATTGTTAGCTACAGAAATACTCTCCAACCAGACACACACACACACACACACCACGAGTGAATATTCTCTGCCTCTCAGTCTCTGTTGGTTTCTGACATGGCTCCTCCACACTGTAAGTTCACATTTTGCTGCTGTTTAAGTGTCCAATGCTGATAGCAATGCTGCCAGCATTGACTCTTGCTCTCCACAGAGCCTTTCACAACTATAAAGCACATTTTTTTTCCTCCACCCTAAGCTTTTTTGTTCACCATTGGCCAAATAATGTTGATAATAATCCCTTCAAGGGAAAGAAGTTTACAAGCATAAAAATTACCTTTGTGTCTTGTAAGGCAACACAATCTCTAGCTCCCTGTGGTCATTTGTCATAGGAAAATGAAAGTGTTTAATGGTATTGACCAATGCCACATGCTCAATCATCTCTGAGAGCCCAAAACTTTCAGTCACGGGTTAGATATTAGCCAGCCATGCATGCTACATCTATATAAAACAGAGATCTTTAGTTCAAATTTTCCCCTTTAAAAAAATGTTCATTGTTCTGGCTTTTTTCAAATAAGTACTACTAATTACTGTGTTTATGTAATATTTTTTCTGACATAACCTCTCACCCCTCAATAGAAAAGCCACTTGAGAGGGAGGAAGTTGCACAAGGGGCCTTGCATCTCTTACCAACCATTTCTGACCTTCTCAAAGGTGATGGTAAAATCCTGTCCAGAACTACTGGAAGACCTGGATGCACAGTCCTTTCAGAAGGGTCAGATAAGAGTTTTCTTGCTATGGTTAGACAAGAAAGTGTGAAGGACAACATAAAGAAGATGGGTCTGCAAGTTCTGAGTTTGAGCTGAGGAGGAAACCACTGAGACTACTGCCATCAAGCAGACCTGTTGTGTCTCCTGGTTTCTTTGCAGTTCTCCATCTGTCTCTGTCCATCTGGTGACCCTTGCCTTCTACTTTTGTTGCAAGCTCTTGAGGATTTGGGACTTCTGGCAATCAGGGTCTTTTGGAGCCTGTATTGCACTTGGAACCAGTCCATAAGTCCTAGTCATGAGAGAGGGTCCCTCATGTGATGATATTAATGATAGTGATAAGGATGGTAGAACTGCCATCTTTTGGGAAATCCTGATGTTGGGATTATTTTTTTTCTGGAACCAAAAGCACATATTTCACTCGAAGAAAGGAATTTTTTTTTTTAAATAACAAGCACTATCGAGTTATTAATCTGAATTATATGAAACATGGGTCTGTAAGTACTGCAAGTAAAAACACCAACATAGTATTAACAGTTGTCAATATGACCTAAGAGTCTAAATAAAATTAATTGAAATGCCAGTGACATAGCAGACCTTTTTATCTTTGAAGGAAGGAAAGATTCTGTTTTACTGTAACAAAATGTTTCAGGATTACTAAAATAAAAGGATAGTGTCACAGCTATTTTGTTTCAACTTCTTATCTTTGAAAACATCATAAGAGTTGACACATTCCTGCAAAATATTTCTTAGTATGAAGCCTTGATTGTTGGATAGGAAGATGATCTTTCAGAAAAGCTCTGCTCAGAGAGTTTAGCTTTGGTCAAATGCTAGAACTCTGCATAATGAAATTACAAGAGGAATTGCATTTCATGGAATCATAGAATGGTTTGGGTTGGAAGAGACCTTAAACACCATCTACTTCCCACCCCTCTGCCATGGGCACGTATATGTTCTGCTAGACCAGGCCTGACATTTCAGAGATAATGAAGGTGTACTGTGAAAACACCAAGTTCACTATTTCCACAAATGCATGGAAACCAATTACAGTTAAAAAAAGCCAAAGTGGAAGTGCTTGATTCAGAGAAGTTCTTTGAATTCATTATCCTCAGAGGGCTTCACAAAACCACTCAGTGTCAATTCTTTGAGATCTTCAGCATCTCAGTTTGCCTCGGTGTGCAAGTCATAACTAGATAACTTTTCTTATCTTTTCTTATTAAAAAGAGACAGAGAAAGAAAGATGCAGCAAACCCAAACTGATTCTAATCCAAGGACCTTTCCCATCTCCCATAAAATATTCACATTCTTTGGCCTTATTTATAAGTTTATATTAGCAGACTAACATCATAAATAACAGCCCTATTTGAAGCTGGCGAAAAGACGAACCACATCTGTGAAATGTGGCTCACCTCCATGAGTCCAAAGTAGGCTGTGAAAATACAACTGACCTGATTCCATGAGACAGTCATGAAAGACAGTGGGCACCAGGCTTTGCCTGTCAGGGCACTGCTTCTGGAGGGCTGCACAGGACTGGGCATGTCGTCTTTAGGAAGGTGTCTCAGGTATAAAAGTGACAGAAGAAAAGGAGGCGTTAGATGGCTGATCCACCACAGTTTTCTTTAGAGCTCTGGGTCCCCACACAGGTGGCAAAGGGATGTCAACACATTCAGAACACATTCACACACACACACACAAACACACATACACATATATATATATGTATATATGTATATATATGTATGTGTGTGTGTGAGTGTGAGTGAGCTGCTGCCCTACTGAATTTCAATAGCCCAGCTTTATCTCACTTGCTTTCTGAGTCACGTGAACTGCTCTCTGCAGAAATGCTGAGGTGTAAATTTGCAACCCATCAGCTGCTCCACAGTAACTGTGAGAGCTTACAAGCCATGATGGATGCAAGGCAGCCCAGCCCCTGCTCTTTGCCAGTTAAGCTACTTCATATTTAACTTACCACAGGCACCTCACGGGGCCTCGTGCAAGTGCAAGTCACCACAGACCAGCTGATGTGCTGTAGGTTTGCACCATATTTCACACCTTGCTGTAGCAGTAGACAGCTGCTTGGCATGCAGGGGATAAAGGCAGCAAGACCAGCTCTGGGCTCAGGTTTCCATGCAAAACAAAGCCCATCAGAAGGTATTGGTTTCATTCCATCATTGTGGAATGAAACCGACAGGTCAGGCTGAGATCAAGTATGATGTGGTGTGGGGCAGGAGGGAGCTGATGTGAAAGAAAAGTAAATCTGCTCCCCAGAACCACTATGCAGCTCACTATGCATATTATAAACCTTGAAATTCCCTTTCCCTGCTCATGTCCTCACCTCCACCCAGCTTTGCCTCCCCAAGTCCCTGTCACAACTTGTCATTGTCCCTCTGGGAGCCTTGTGGGGAGAGAAGTGACTGAGAATTGCAGCTGCATGGTACAATTTTGATTGCAGAGCTGAGAATCCCTCTTGTATTTCCCATTTGTTTATGTGGGCATATTCCAGTTTAGTCATCCAGCTACCGGCTTTGGTGGAGGAACATTCCGACACATGGCAGATAAGGATACCCCTGCTGAGACATGTTCCCAATATCCCCAAGTTAAATGACAAATGTAAAGAGTTTAGATATAGTCCAAAGGACATGGAACCCCAAATCCTGAGTCTGCTGTTCTTGGCCTTTCACAGTGGCCTAAAGGAAAGCCAAATTTTTATGAGCGTGATTGCTAAACCAAAATTGACTGGAGGTGTTGCCTTAGGCTCAGCTCTGACAGATTTCGGGCACAAACATTCCCTGACAGTGAAAAAGCCTTTTCAGGTGTCTCAAGCCAGGCATCCCAAATCAGTGACCACTTTTGAAAATAAAAATGTAGGTCTGGGAACCCATTCCCACCAAGTCTTGTTTATGTGAGTGCACAGCTACAATGGACTGCTTGTCTGTGTAATGGCCAGACTCTGAGTAAGGATTTGCAGACTCAGGCTCCTAATCACAGTCAGTGGAATCCTAGCTCTAATGAAATCAAGGGAAATTTCCCTTTGACTTCAGCTGGGGCCTGGGTTTCACCTTCTGTGTTCCCACCTACAAAATGTGATTAACCAGGCTGCTTTCTTCACCATTGTGTTGGGAGGCTGCAGTCATTAGTGGCTACAAAGAATGATTTTATTTCTTGGGGTGGAAGCCGCTGTTGAAATCTAAACCATTGTTAATCCAGCTTTTTAAATCACGTCGTTTCTTGAGTGTTTTGCAAACAAGCAAACAAAGTGCCTGAAGCTCCCCAAAATAAAATAACTTCACCTTTAGCGCTTGAACTTGGAAGTACCATATGTCATCCTGGGAGTGCAAAGTCTGCTTTTCATGAGCTGCAAAACTCCCTGGGGGAGATCTGGGGACCGCCAAAAGTTCTTTGGGGGACTCTCTTTTGTACTGAAACGAGGGAAGTCTCAGCGGGCTTACCCAGCTGCTGGAAATTCTTCCACAGACACTGACGTGCAGCGCTGTTCCAAAACAAATATCTGCGAGTCCCACACTTCATCCATCTGTTTCGCATTTCAAGGAGTTAGTGTTCCACACACAAGTGTGTTAAGAGACTGAGAGAGCAAGCTGGACCAACAAAGGCTCATTAAAGAAGGGGGATTGAAGGGGGAGGGGGAAGGGGGGAGGGAAAGAGGAAAAAGGAAGGAAAGATAGAAAGCGAGCTATTTTCCAAATATTTTATACAGAGCCACTGGGCACGGTTAGCATGGAGCTGGCAAGGCCAGTGAAAAATCAAAGGATCTCTCCTCTAAAACCCCTCTGAAACATAAAACGTTAAGTTCCAGTTCAGAACAATACAGAGACCTCAAGCAGAAGCACATTAATGTCAGGGGATAGTGCAAGTCAAATTTATCCCTGATGTCCAATCAACTGTAGAGCAGTTATGCCAGGAATGAAGGAGGCTGCAGGTTCCTATCACTTGACCTGCTTTCTGCTACATTTAAAGTCATAAAAGATAGCTGGTGCTGACCAATAAAAATTTTTAAAAAAGAAAAAATTCAGGGGCATTTCTGTAGTTCCCTGTGTCTGATCCAAACTCTTCAGACTTCTGGAAACCTAAGTGAACTGCTCTGCAGCTTTTGTTTTCTGTAATTGTCCCCCACACAGTGCACTGTGGGGACTGCTGAATGCATTTCATACATTTTTTGGCAGCAGCATTCCGTGTTGTGTTAAGGGTTCATTAATCTGCTTGCCACTAGGCCCCTGTGAAAAGAGGAAATTGTTTCACACTTGCTGAAAGACCGAGAAAAGAGTTTAGAGAGGAAGGAGAAACAGATTAAATGGGAAATACAAGCAATGGAGAGACAGGTTTGGGGCAGTGCTTTGTCACGTCTCGGATCGTACAAAGGCTAATATGTGAACTCGTGGAATGTGACAGACTTTTGTTCAGGGAAACTGTGCTACTGTGTCATTAATTAGCCCAAGACAGGAGATTTGGCTGCAGCTCATCTCTGTGCAGAGTATGTGAGCTGAAACAATCAAGGCCCATTTCCAGGCTAGGATGGCAAAGGAAATGAGGGGGGCGTAAGAAAGATTTTAGTAAAAGGAGCAGTGTTTCAGTAAACTGAAATCATGAATCAAAGAAAACAATAATTTCAGAGGAGAGAGACCAGTGGGCTGGGAAGAAATTATTTTCCTGAGAAAGACAGGGTGACACTGGCCCATGCCATGTCTGCTGAGTGATGCCCAGCAGCTCGAATATGTTCACCCAATTAACTCAGTCTGGATTTGCTCTGTGGTACCCAAGGCATTCCTGCAGACAAGGCTTAGAATTAAACACCCTCAAGGCCTGGAGATACATTTCATCCCCCAATATGCTTTCTAAATCTTCTTCTAAACTCCCTGGCACGCAAAATGGTTGGAAAGAGCATGGAGCACTCAGGTTTCACACTGCAGTGGGAGTGTGGATGGCTGGAAGGAAGGACCAGGGGAAATGTTCTCCCAACCTGACTTAAACCTTGTGGTTAGCAGCAAGTCCTCTGCAGAGACAAAAGCAAGAGCTTTTATTACCACTTTTCACAGCAAACAGGTCTGGGGAAGAGTCCTCTGGGTCCCACAGATTTGGATGCCTTTGGCATACACATAAGGGTTTCAGGATCAGGGCCAGTTCTTTTCTGAAGCAGTGTGGATCAGACATTCAGTAAGGATGGCATACAGTGTTTTTACAAAAAAATAAACAAACCACTGTGGTTTGAGTTTACAGATCTATCAAGCATCCCCCTAAACATGAGCAAAAATTCTGATAAACAGTTTCAGCATTGCCTGACACAAAAATGTGCTAACCAGGATGGGCTTTCATTTTTTTTAGTGATTATGAGCTGGTTAGGCAAAGCAAAATTTGAAAATAATATGCATTGGAATAATCTACTTTATTGGAATCATAAAAATAAAAATACAAGACTGGAGTTGTTGAATAAATTCTTAGTGCAAACCAACCCAAAAAAAGAGCTTCTTCCTTTGCTCCTCATGAGCTTTAACAAAAGTTAACTGGTTGCACTGGCCAGATGGCAATAAGTTTTGCAATATCAAGTTTGATGTGTTTTAACATTTTTGGCTGGTCCTGAGTGCAATCACCTCTTGCAGAGAGACATTTGGACTCTACCCATAGCTCAGCTGCTCAGAAACCAGATCAGACATCGTTGACTAAGAAGTACCAGCATTTAAAATTTCACCTTGTTCTTACAGTACAAGGTAATTTGGTGGGTACCTCTGCAGAAGGAGAGGATGTTTTCTCCAAAGCTCTAACAAACCTTCCTGCCTTGCCTGTTTGTGCATGAAGGTGAAGGAACATGAGGTGGGCAGATGTACTTGCGCATTGACGTTGCACGTAGCATTTGGCAAGACACACTGCTCATCCCAGGAGTGGCCCTTTTCTTTTTTTTTCTTTTTTTCCTTTCCCATTGCTGTTTCATGGAAATTTGCAACCAGCCAAATGAACAGGAATAACCCATGACATTATGCCTCCCACCAGTGAGTCACCACTGGTAGAACTGGGATGGAGCCCTGAGCTCCTGTGCCACAAAGGGGCCTCTAGTTTCTCAGATAGTTGATTGACTGCTAAATGAATGGCAAGCACTTCGTTTTCTGTAGTGTGTTATGATTAATTCATCTCCCCCTCATACCCCCACTGTACATGTTGTAGTGGGCTTCATTCATGAACCGAAAAAGACCTGAGTAATGCTCCCCTGCTCACAGTTTTGTTTCTCCATAGAAGGTCACAAAATATACTATGGCTGCAGGTGGTCTTATGTAAACAAAGCAATCTGGCCACAGTTCAAGGCTCAGCAATATAATATTGTCAAGTGATCATTTTGTTGAAATAGTTGGATGCCTATAAAACATCTGCAAATGCTAAATTTAAAATACAAATAAAGCCCAAAGTTGGAAACTCCTCAGAACTTCTGGTGAAAACATTGTTTTGTAGAACACAGCCCTCTTGTCCCATGTAAATCTGATGCTGAATGTGGACAAACAGCTTAGTTCCTGATTGTGCCAAGAAAATGGGCTTTCTGTGGGTGCAGAGCTCTTTTATTCCTGCAGGATCATAGCACAGCTTGTGATGGGAGAGCAATAAAAACCAGTTTGGGAACTAAGGGGAGAAGGCTCAGGGTGATATTCTTGCAGATTGTGAAACTTGAATTAAACAGAAGAATGAAATCATCGTTCTGTTACTGATTTAGCACTTGGCTGAGATATTAGACCCTGTCCTGAGAAAAGTCCATAAATGGTATCACCCCAGGAGAGAAACGGTGAAGGCATTGAGTCATGGGGATGCTCATCTGAGACAAAGGTCCCTGCTGACTTTCTGATGGCCCACAAAGGGACAGTCCCTGACTGCTGGAGCAGAGGAAGATGAAAATGCCACCTCAGTCTGCCCCACTCTTGTCTGTCTAACTGTGTGATGAAAAGCAAAGGGGTAGAGCCAAAGCTCCCTCAGCGCAGCGTCTACCTGCTCCAGACAAATTGAGGGCTTGCAGCAGCATGGCATCTGCTGAAGGAGCTGTGGGAGCTGAGGGAGAGAAAAGTCAGGAGCTGGGTGATTTAGGAGGGTACAAGATCTTCCACAAGAAAGGGCTTAAAAGGGCAGCTGCCACCTCACCTTACCCCAGAGATGAAGGATAATACGGTTATAGCCTCCCACCAGGTACCCAGCAGGAGCCCTTAGGTTTTGGTTTAGCACTTAGCAAATCTGAACCGGGGGAGGAAAAAGAAGGGAATGGGGAAAGGATTTTATAGGTATTTTTCCCTGTTTGTTTTTCAGCCCTGATGACTTTTCAATTAACACCCTTACTCACATTTCCCAAGGAAGGCTTGCTGCTGTATGCCAGGGGTTAGACAGCCAAGCAGTGCTGCTGCTCTCGGCATATCCCCAGCAATCTGAGGAGACACGGTGCATTGTAACAGCAGGTGGTGTTGCAGGTTAGGAGTGAGCTGCAGAGCAGAGTTTTGCTCAGCTCTTGACTGCACAATGCCTGGCTCCAAACGCTGCTATCAGTCTCCCAGGCCCCGTCTGAGCCGCAGCTTGAGCAGCGCTCTCTCGCAGCTGTGCTGCCTTCACAACTGTCGGCACATCTTTCCTGCTATGGTTTTGCTATCCAGCTTTGCAGCCTGGGATTTCTCTAACAATTGTGTGAGCCAAAATCATGCTCTTGACTGTCCCTCTGGGTAATATGTCACTTAATTGGTTAATACGCTTGTAATATAGTTTAAAGTCATAGCGGGTGTGGACACAAATGGCTTTGAAAAACAGCTTCAAATGCAATTATAAGCCTTATTAGCTTTGAAAAGAAAGAGAACCCCCCCCCCCCCCCCCCCCCTTCTGTGTCTGGCACAGGTGGGAATGATCCTGTAGACAGGGCAAGAAAGGCCTTTGGCATTTTTACCGCGGCACCGGGTCATTGTTTCAAGCAGTGTGTAACGAGCATTTTCTCCTCTGGGCAGCCCTCAGCAAGGTTAGGTGATGTGATGCCAGGCTTCCCACATGCTCTGCTGCTGGAAGTGCCTTTTTTCCCTTTGGCTCCCATGAGGGTCAGCTGTGGGCTGTGAAAAGTGGGCAGTGTCTGAGGGCAGCAGCCTCCTGGGAGCAGTGAGATGGTCACTGCTGAGATGCTGAGCCCTCCAGCAGCCTAGGCAGTGCAAATCTGCAGTTTTATCTGCTGTTTGCATGGGCATCTCCCCCAGAACTCCCCCAGTTCCCACTGGTGTCCCTGAGGAGCAGTGCTGTTGCCCACAGGATCGGGCAGGGCTGGGGCAGCGCTCCTGCAGCCAGTGCACCACTCCTGCTCTCAAACAGGGCATCTCACCGAGGCACAACTCTCCCATGACAGCTTTCATAAATGGATAAATAACCAAATTCTCTACTCCCAGTTACTGGAAAAGTGATGAGGGCTTTCCTGAATTTTCTAAAAGTATAAATGTCCCTCAAGTATTAAGCAAATATTGCTTCCCAGTAGCCTACAGACCCTGCTGCCCTACAGATGCATACAATTCACTTCTTGCATGAGAAAAACATACACATTAATGATATATTCAAACTGTAACAAAGCAGTTAATTCATTTGCTAATACATCTTTTCTGCTTTAGAGCCTATAAAGTAATGAACATTTAATGACCTATTCATTTTCCTAAGAACTGCTGCATGGCATGGTGGAATCAATACAAAAGATGACCATTTTCACGCATCAGATAATCTTATCTACAAGGTTAAGATAATATTATGTTAATGTTTCCTGCATTATCTTGCATGCTTTCGACTCCTTTGAGAGGTATTCATTTGGTTTTAGCAGAGTTTGCAAGCATTTTTGCTTCCTGGATAATTTCTGTTTCATTTTAACTTTACAGTTATTCCCTGTGCTTGGTCCGTTCCAGCAAACAGTAGTGAAAAAACAATAAAAAAAATAAATATTTTTTTCAAAAAATAAAAGAAAAACAACAGTGCAGGCAAATGTTGTATTTGATCAGCTTTAACCTCCAGTTTACTCTGTAAAGATGAACCAGGGCATACAGTGAAGAAAGGCCAAGCTGCAGCTGAAGTATGGCTCTTGAACTGGCTTCTGAGTGCTTGCTATGGATAATAATTGAACCTCATTTAAAAACAAACAAAAACAAAACAAAAACCCTTCAGGTAAATATCCTTCCCAGCCTACAGTTTGTTTAAAGCCAGGCCTGGGAGGCATGGAGGCGATGCCATCCTCTCATGGCAAGGAATATTTTCCCTTGGAAGAATCAGAACCTCCAGCTCCCCCGTGCCATCAGTGGAGTCAGAGGTGCACTGTGGATTTAGGGTGGCGTCCCAGGGTGTGCTCTGGGTTGTGGCTGTCCCAACACATGGCCACAGGGAAGGGTGCTGGGCCAGCACATGTCTGGTACACTGAGCAAGGCTGTAACACCTCCCAGTAGTGACAAATACACCTGGAGGTGGCACTTGGTGTGCCCCACGCTGGAATGCCAAGGTGTGACCAGAGCCCTCACATGCATTCATGGTAGCTATATAATAACCACATTTAGGAGTCCCTGAATACTCATTTACCTCTCTAAACACAGCCATGAGGCTAGTTATGGTCTGTTGGGTCAAAACACATTTTTAAAAAGTCCCTAAGCACTGATTTTATCAGTATGCCTCAACAGCACCAACAGATATGCCTCTAATGCACTGGATAAATACATTAAAATGCATTAAAACACATTAAAACATCGCTGACCAGCATTGTAAGGAAGGTGCACATGAGGCTGTGTGCAGTAGCTGGGCTCCACACTGCCCCAAGCCCTGCTGTTGACTGTGGAAACAAAGGGTGTTTGCACCTCCACATTCCCTGGGCTCCAGATGAAACCAAGCCCAGACAGAGCCCCAGCTCTGCCACCAGGGCACAGGGCTGAGTGAAACACCACCACTTCCACCTCAGTGTGCCTTTCTTTGTTTAGCCCCTTCTTCCTGCAAGTAGCACCCAGGTTTGGGGATCTGGCACTTCCACAAGCTGCTGGCTGTGTGCTCCTCCAGGCAGCTCCCCTCTGCTCTGTGAAGCTCTTTCATACAGCGACCCAGGAGAAAGAAATACTTGTAAAAACTGGAAAATGAGCTGGCAAAGCCAAAGAAACCTGGCAAATGTGCTGCTCAGCTTGGTGTTTTTTGTACTGACACAGCCTGTTTCTCAATTCTGTTCTTTTGGAGTGTGTGTTGTCTACCATCTCTGACCAGGTCTTTAAATGCTACTCCTCTAAAACAAATAAACAATTTTATTATGAAATGAATGCTGATACTATGTTTTTCAAGCTAAATTCCACATCAAGGTGTCACAGTTTGCTGGCTTTGAAGACATGAACATGTTCCCACCGCTGGCCAGTGCTGCCAACTCTCCAGTTTTCTACTGGGTTTTGCAGTCCTGGGTGTGCTCCTTTTGTCCCTGAACGCCTGCAACGCCCTGAGCTCAGCTTTTGGTCTGACTGTGCCTTCAGTCTCTGGGATGGTACTGAAAACCCTGAAAATAAGGGTTGGTCCAGGCCTGCAGCTCCAAAAGCAATGGATAAACATAAAGAACAGCAGATGTTGCTTCATGAGACGGAGAAAAACATGCATGCCATCAAGGAGACACAGATATTACAGAAACAATGGAGGGGAAAATTAGTTTGCCATTTTGTCATGAAAGTTATTTTTCTTTCTTTAATTGTAAAACATACTGAATTTTTTTTACATGAAGACTGCAATTACATTTCAGGGTCTTGCTGTGGTGCTTAAGAGTAATAGGCTGGAATAGTATTACTGCCCATAGGTAAAATAAAAATATTAATTTTTTTCAATATTCTTGCTTTGTTTTAACTTTGCACAATATCAATATTTTAACTCTGCTGAGAATCAAGTAATTCTGTAAGTATGATGACTCTTCTATGCAGGCAGCCCTAGCAGGACAGAAGATGCAATCAGAGGGGCATCTCTGGGGATGCTTCATAGCATAAAGGATTTTATCCTGTCTGAGCAGAAATATCACTCTCAGATTCTTATGGGAGGGGAAGGGAGGAGAGGGCAGGGGAGAGGAGACATAACAACAGATTTTGCTATGCACTGTAATAGCAGAGACATGGAAAGTGGAGGAACCACTAATTGTCCGGTTATGTCAGTCCTGTTCTTTGAGGGGACTATTGTTCACATAGATGTCTAAGGTGTTTCCACTGATTTCCAGCTGTGAGTTTGGACCAGATCCTTTGTCAGTGGCTAAAACTTTCCTGATTTACTCAAGCTTGCAGGTTAGTAGAGTGAAGGATTCTTGCCATGGCAGTGTAGAGAAGCATCAGCCATAACCAAACCCTCAGTTGCAGCAGGACCTAGGAGCAGCCTGCAGCACCAAAGTGAGCCACAATGATTCTATTAAGACAAATATGTCCCCCTCCTCTGGGAATGAAACCATGCTAGATCTGAAAAAGCCTTCCAGCAATAGCTATTCTTCAGTGTTCTTGCAAAACCTCTGCTGTAAAGCAGAGGAGAACCAAAGAGAATACTATAAAGAAGCTGCCTTGAAATGAGTGGAGACATCCCTTGACAATTGGATGATAGGTTAGAATTAGTCCCTCTACACAAAAGCAACTGTTCTGGTCAAACCCATGAGAATGAAGCTCTAACACTGAAGAAGAAAAACAGATAGAGAGACAGGTTGAGAACACAGTTTTTACATAGCTCCACAGATCAAAACCATCTACTATTGCTTAGAATAACAGTCAAAATTACTGGGAAGGGATTTTAAAGGAATAGGCACTGGAGAGGCCCACAGGAAGAAGAGACTCAGATTCTCAACAGCACAGATGAGGACAAAAAAAAATGAAAAAGACAAGATGAACTTTTCCAGAACACGCCAGGAAAACCCTGTAAGATAGGGTCTTTGCAGCTAAAAGGCCTGACAGGAAATGGAAGTTTGGATGACTAATTGAAATAGATGAAAACTAAGCTAAAATGGATAGGTTCTGTTTCTGTTTTGACTCTTTCAATAACTGGCAAGGTGAATGTCTCCATTTTCCCACCTGTAACACATGAGGCCTAATCAGCCCTCTGTCAGCAGTGAGGCAGTCCAGTGTTAGATACAGTTCAAAATTGCTGTGAGAGTCTTGTGTGTCAAGTGTTGTATGGATTGTACTGGACTTATTTCTGGGGCTGCTGCTTCCAGAGATGAATCTGTGAACAGATGGGGCAGTCCAGCAAAGTGACCTCCTGACATTGTTTCAGTTTCATACTCTTAACCTCACTTTTGCAAGCAGTACCTCCTAAAAGTAAATGAATGCCTTCCATTGCCCTTACTGACATTTCTAGAATTGCCTTCTCCATGGGCTCTCCTGTAAGAAAGCACCAACTCCCACTTTTTCTGCCCTCCATAGATTCTCTCCTTCTTTTTCTGCAGCCTGATCAGGAACTGGCCTATTGTCTTTCAAGCTTATGTGAATGGTTGTTTTTCCCCCTTACACAGTGGATTCTCATTGTTAATATGTGAGTTATATGATTACCCACAGCTGGTAATTCACTTTTGTAACCATATAGCTATTTCCTGTATTTTTAGAAATGGCTTTTTCCAGCCCCTCTTACATCTAGTCCCAGTAGTACTGGTTTTAAATAGAAATTTATATTTATCTACAATGTACTAAGTCCTGGCATCCCCCAAGGGACCTAAGAATCATTCCCCATCTCACATACATGACAGGTCTACAGAAAATGGCTTGTGATGGTGAGAGGGGCCTACAGCTTGAGCATTGGTCTTCTACAAGTGGGCCTCACAAGCATCTTTGTTCTCTTGGGGCACAACATCAACCTGCAACCTACAGCCTGTGCCTAGGCATTCCAGCAGTTGCTCTCTAAAGGGGACTGCAAAGTGGTTTCTTGTCAAAAGTGTCTCAGACACATTGAGTGCTGCACAAGATGGAAAGCTTATTTGCTGTTTTTACAGCTATCAGCAGCTTTTACTTCTGATTTTACACAGAAGGGCTCTTCCAGGTGTCCTGCCATGAGTTTTTAGAGGAGAGAAAAATGGATTTGGGGGAGGATATACTGCATTTGGTCTTAAAGAGTAGAAGAAAACAGTGAAAATGAGTGCTAAAACAAAGGCAAGATCAGATGAGTGCAACAAAGGCCAAGAGAGCTCCCAGCCTCACTGGATGTTTGCCTCTAATAGAAGTTGAACATACCAGCACATGGCTTCCAACCCCTGCAGGCCACTGCAACACCTCCAAGGTGTGCACATCTGCAGGAGGAGAAACCAGTGTCTTGTTTGGGTATAGTTTTTTAAAAGTAGTGTGACTGTGAATTACATGCATAAATGATCTATGGTGAAAGGTTTTCTTATCCTGCAAATGGCTCATTCAAGAGGAGCAGTGCATGAAACAGGACATGCCCGAATAACGCAACAAGCAAGCCTTGTAAACTGTAACATGAAAAAGAGAAAACCTTTTTCATTTGCCCAAGATAATGGAGGTGACAATGACATCTATCAGTGATTCTTATCCCTCCTTTCTCCTACTCCATTAAACTCAGCTCCATAGGTACCATAACATTATGCAAGTAATGGCCTGACAAAATTGTCTGTACCAAAAAAAAAAAAATTTAGCAGAAGGCATGATGTTTTTTGACAAAAGTATATCTGAAATGGAGCCAACTAAGAAAAGGACCCAATGGCCTGACGGCCAAAAGAATATTCTCCTTTTTAGTGTTGTTAATTTGAGATCATGTCATTGACTTGTCTCAGTACTATAACTCCAAAAACTTCCAACAACTCCAAAGGAAAATGAAAGGTGTGAAGCAAACTCAAAATCCCTCCTCACTGGACTGCAGCAGGCATGCTCCCTGCTGCCTACCACCAGGCATTCAAGAAACCAACCAAAACAGCAGGTCCAGCGTCTCCTGGACTTGGGCAAATCTCATAATTCTGAGGTTGCATCTAAAGATTACAGTACCCTTACAGAAAATCCTGAGGTACAACCAGCCCAACTGGAAAGTCTCCACAGTGCACTGCTGCCTGAATGCATTAGCTTGGGATCAGGCATGTCAAAGTCACACAGGAGACTTTGTGACACCCAGCTGTGGTGCTCCTGGAGCAAATATTGGTTCATATTGTGGGAGACATCTGCCTCTGTGCCCCACACCCTGAGCTCCTCTCATGCCATGGGGATGCTGTGCAGGACTCCCTTTGTACAGAGACGAGTTGTTTTAAAGCTGAGAGATCACATCCTGATCATCTGACTTCTGCTGTGGGATCTTTTCTTTTAGGCCTCTGTTACAAAGACGTATAACATGAAAAGGCTCAATTTTCCACAAAGAAATATTTTGCTGTACAAGTGTTCCTGTGAAGACATCATTTCATGACTGCCCTGGTTCAGTTTAGAGAATGCGTGCAGGGAGGAGGGGTTAAAAATACTTAAGAAGAAAGTTTCCCCAGAACTACTCCCTGTTGAGTACACAGGGGGGATAAGCTTTGACAGTTTAGTTTTAAACAAGAGATAACATCAAATAGACCCATGGGACTGGTTCCAATTATCAACCCAAACAAAAAGAACAGCTGCACCCAAAAAGGCCTGTGCTTACAGCCATATTTCATTTTAACCACATTACAAAGGAAAAGTCTCATGATATACAAGGCTTTTGGGTTTTCTTTTTAATTCCACAACGTATTTAGTAAGCCACCACATCATATGGTATAGAGATGCACAGTCAATTAAGCAGGCATTTCATTAACATTGCTTTTATACTCACATCAGAATGTCTTAGGTTAATCAAACCATTACATTAGAAGGGAATGCTACAAAAAGGAAATAACTGACAACTCTACCTACAAAACCCATGACTTGATGTGGATATTGTTCCTGGTTGCCTGTCAAGGTAAAGTATCTTGGGATTGTATTTCCTTAGAGTTTTCACAATGATAATGAGAACAATTATATTTCTCCATCTGGAATCCATTAAATATGATTATGATTGCTGACTTTCCTATCCTTATTACTATCTGGATTAGCTAACCCCATTACAAAGACCATGCTCCCAAAGCTCACTTGCAAATATTGTTATGTGATTTCCTGTCATCCAAGCAGAGTGTCTTTCTCCTTCTCTCTCCCTCTCTCTCATCTTTCTGTTCATATACCATTTTACAAACTATTTTGCCCTTGTCTCAATTATAAGAACCTTAATAGGTTCAAACTCCCAGATGACCTGCATTTGCAGGTGTTTAAGCGGGGGAAGATCAGCTGCCCTATGTGATAATGATTCTTGCTTGCCTCAATCAAGTAAATGGGTCTGGCCTGTAACTTGCAGGTGCTACAGAGTGGAAATTTAAACATCCTGACCATTTATTTCATGCAGAATATGCAAAGATTAAGCAAGAACTATTAAGAAAAATGTTATTACAGAGAAGGAGGAAGACAGGAGTTTTTTAACTTGAACCTTAATAAGTGATCTTCTCGATTCAGAAAGCCTTAAGTTATTGGCTTAAGGCTTTCCAAAGTCTCTGGTTTTCATACTGTGCTCATTTGCACTGTTAGTAAATGCTGAACAACTCCACTAATTCTCATTGAAGTTGCTCCAAATTTAAACCACTATAATAAGCATCAGAAGGTATCCTTATTTATCTGAGGGTTTCCTTATTAAATTTCATTAAGAAGTCTGTTAAAAGCAGAAATATTACTGGGTAAGGGTCAATTCACAGTGTTTTGGTCCTATACCAGATTTATCTCAATGTCTGTGTGTCTTCAGCTGCACAGTTTAATGCAACTCTTTGTAAATAAAGTATCAGTAACAGCAATAAGAAACACCAGAACTGTGCACTTACCTTTACTCCTTGACACCAGACACATGTCTTTGGGTCAGAGCTGCAAGGGTTTACTGCCAGGCTCTAGATGAAGTTATTTCAGAAGAAGCTTGCTTCACCAATGCTCATGGTTCCACACTTTTTCCTCCATTATTTGTTCTGCTGTACATCAACACTCATCTGCTGAATTGGGCACTAATTTAGAGGTTTGTTGATATATTATAGCTTTGCACAGCCAGCTCAGAACTTTCAAACTGTTTGCTTTGTGCTTTGATTATGCATTCATTTTGACTTGAAAAAGGATTATATAATAATCAGCAGCATTTTAACAGAAGCCAGTTGTAGCTGTTTCTATCTGTAATGATTGTTTAATGACTATTTAAGATGTGCAGCCTGGGGTTTTCTAATCAGCCAATTTTTATTAGCTTTCAGTGAATGAATAAAGTGATACCTAATCAGCAGTAAAACTTCAGTATTGAGCAAGGTAGAGCTTCATGTAGGAAAATCATGAAGGTCAAAAAAAAAAAAAAATTCATAGAACCATAGAATAATTTAGGTTGAAAGGGACTTTTAAGTTCATTTAATTCCAGTCCCCCTGCTGTGGGCAGGTACACCTCTTCCTAGACCTACACCTTCTACTAGACCAAGTTGCTCAAAGTCCTGTCCAACGTGTCCTTGAACACTTCCAGGATGGAACATCCACAACATCTCTGGGCAATCCATGCCAGGGCCTCACCACCCTCAAAGGGAAAAATTTCTTCCTAATATCTAATTTAAGTCTACCCTCTTTCAGTTTAAAGCCATTACCTCTTTTGTGCTTCTATTATTAATTATTATGGTGGGAATCTATGAGGCAGATACTGTCATAGCATCCAGGAAAGGTGTACATCAGAACAAATAATGTTGTCCTGGCTTTTCTTCACTAAACTGTGGAAGCTGGATTTGACATCAAACTTCTTGAAGTCAACAGAAAACCATCTTGGTGAGTCCACTGGCTTTGGATCAGGCTTATAGTAAAAATAGTGTTCACACCTTGCTAATCCTGAATCCGTTTCAACTGCTGTCACAATCACTTTTTATTCTTTTTCTTACAGCTCCACCGTGGAAATAATGCCTTCATCAAATGTGAGGAAGTACAACCGTGAAGGGAATTTAGGAACCACGTATCTTAGGGAAACATGCTAGGTGATCTGAAACAAAAGGTATATTTCTCCCATTTTTTTCTCAGAGAAATCAGATACTTTTAATTAGTGCACTCTACTCAGGAGCTGAGCACCAGCAATAGACTGTACATGTTATTTGTCCAATGCTGTGTGGTGTTTGCTTAAAACTCACTGGAAGAGGTTTTCACTGACTCACTACCTCCTGTTTGGGTTGAGGGCATACGTGTGCCACGTCCCACAGCTCAGCTGACATACAGTAGTTCATTAAGCCACAGTAACGTGATCATGTTTTAAGAATCCTAATTTTCATAACTGTGGCTCTCACTAATTTGCTGTGGTTATGCTGAAATCTACCAAGCATCACCAGTATGAAATCTTCATTAAAAAGTAAAAGCTTTTTAATTACATCTCCTCTACTGCCCAAATCAAATATCCGAGTTGTTCAGTGACTCATTTCCTAGTGCCAGCAACTCAGATCCTCTTTGCTGTCTAAAACCAACTCATGTTTTCATTTTGTTTCTGTCCAGATCCTTCTGTTATTTATTCCTTGTGTTCATCCTTGCTAATGATAAATTTGCAAGGCAGAGCAAGTCACCCAACACAAGCAGCAGGAGCACAGCTGTAAGAGCATTGGCGTTGATGTGCCAGCAGAATCAGCCCACAAAGCAGATAACTGGCCTAACTGAAACTACCACTGGATCATTAGTTGTCCTTCATATTGTTTTCTACCCATGGAAAAACATCTTGCAGCAACATGGGCATCTTAAATCCATCACTTGTGAGAAATTTGCAATGTGAAAGACAGCCCTTCTCTCTTGTGACGTGGGGCTGGAATCCGCACAGCATTTGGACTGATGTTTTTCTGTTGTAGAAGTGCCTGGAAGAATTATAGCTTCCATGCTCTTAAGAGGGGGTGTAACAGGACATGATCACACTTCCCACCTTGCAATCATCATGTGACACACAAAAAAAGACAAAGTTTCTTCATGTCCTTATGCAGATCTGCTTGGTAAGGCCTCCTCTTGGAGTTGTCTACTGAAAGACAAACCGAACCAGCAAAAACATATCATAAGTTGGAAGTAAAGTTTTTATGAGATGAACTATGAACTTTAAAAAGTCTGGAATCTTTAGCAATTGCTTATTGCCTGCAGGATAGATGCAGTTAGTATAGTGCCTTGTGGGCATGCCCTTAGCTGCAATCCTCATTGATGTTCTTTTGCTACTGCTTTCAAAACTGTTAAAATTCCTTTGCTGAGGTGTTCTTAGCACTTATGTTTATAGGGAATACTTCAAAGGATACATCTTTACTTTATCAAATCTGCTGTAATTTTGTAGACGGAATCAAAGAGGTTCATTTTAAGTCTAGTCAAGTTTGCCAACTGTCCTAAGCTCAAGAAATCAATTCCGTGTTGCCATCTAATCAACCCAAACAATAAGCCTGGAACACAACAGTGCAAACCTCTCCTTGATGAAACTACATTTGCTTCAGCACATTTAACCCTGGAAATAATTTTGCCCCATTATCCTTACATTCTTTTTCTATTTCTCCCATTCTTCTTAAAGCTTTCCTGATGTATTCAACTCCATGGTTGTATTGATAAGCAGCTGACACATCAGTCCCCAAACACAGCTCTCAGTGGTGTCTGTTGAAAGCACAGCATCATGTACTTGCTTCTTTTTCTCACAGAAGTTTCCTCTGGCACAAAAAACTTGCTGGGTGTTCTCATGCCGTTATTACAACAGCAAGGCATTTAATGAGGGTCCATACACTTGGCAGGCTTTTATGAACAAATAGCAGAAGACAAAACAGGAGTTTTGCAGCTGAAGTCCTGGGCATTATCCTGCACCTACTGTGGCAACAAAAACACTTTTTCCTCTTAACAACTTGAACACAATTGTAAACCTTATGCTAGTGCTACTGACTCATCCCTCATGTTGTGTTTGGTGCCATACATAACTGTGATTCTAGCTGAAGCTTTCGTTTGGATTATTATGAATTCTATAGTTATGATACAAAAGGGATTTTTTTTGGTTGTTTTTTTTTTTTCAACTTGTAAAATATTTTTAGAGAGAATCTAAACTGAAAGCAGGGATCTGAACACACTAAAAAAATTCTGCAGGGAAAATTTTGCGCAAAACTTGGAAAGCTATAAATCTTTTTAGTGAGGTGCTTATTCTCACTGGGAACCAGATGAAGTATTCAGAACAGAAGTTACATAGAAGCATTATCAATAATCTTCATCCCTATCCCAGTTGCACAACAGACCTGTAAAAACCATTCTTACCAGTGTGGAAGACCTGGCCTACGTCAGAGTTCAGGAATCACAAGACCAGTTTGGTTCTGCTCCTTCTGAAAGTCTTTTCTCCAGTGTAGGCTCAGACAAGTTTTGTCTCAAGTGAGATACACAGCCTTCAGAACCATTATTAAGTTCCTTATGATACATCTTGCACCATAGACAGTGGACTGCTGATTAGTGCCCTCTTGGGAAGCATGGCTCTCAGAAGCTATCCAAAATCAGTCTGAATTTGAAGATTCAAAATATATGGTACAACAGTTACATGACTTCCATTAAAAAGTGCTAGAGGTGCAATAATAATCCTGCCTCATCAATAGCTGTTCACTCTGCAGAGTATCCCCAATTTCCAGAAGGGAAATTCTCTTTCCTTGTGAATTTAATCTCAGACAATTTTCCCTGATATTTGTATTCAGTTTCTGCTTTCAGTTGTATTTTGATCAGGCCATAAAACACTAAAAAATGTGCATTGTGCTAATGCTATATTCACTTTTAAAACACAGTTCTTAACATTTTCAGCATTGAAATGAAAGACTATTCCTGATGCAGGCAATGGTCATAGTCATGTTGACTTTAACAAGGTTTCCCTGTGAAAGAACACACAGTCCATAAAGATTTAATTCCTGGTTTGTCTTCTACTTACCTCTTCTGACAAGGAGCCAACCTTGAATGTGTCCTGGAGCCTAAAAGAGATTACATACTAAAGGCAAAGCATCTACAGCCACTTACACTGGCTCCAACACACTGCTTTTTGAGTGAATAAAATTTCCATGTTCTCACCAGCTAACAGCTGTGGTAAAGTCCCTGGAAGAAGGTCAAACCAAAACAAAACAGGTGAAGTATGTACAGAAAAACATAAACATGTATTTAAAAAAAAAAACAAACAAAATCAAGGGTTATAGCATAGCTTATATATCACTTTCTTTGTCTTGTGCTTCCAGCTGCCTGGCTCAAGGCCTTCACTACATGAGACATTTGTTGGCATGGAGTTCAGGCTTCACAAGGCAGGGTTTCAGAGCAGAAACTCTGTGTGTGTTTGTGTACTCACAGATTTACAATTAAATGTATTTGTTCTATTTAAATACAATGATGCCCCATCTGCTGCCTGAGTATCAAAGGATGGTCACTGAAGTAAATGAGCATAAATTCACTTTCACATCACATGCACAGGACGGCAGATGAGGTGTTGGTGTACGTGCTGGAATGCAATAAACCCGTGCACAAAGGACAGATAAAAAGTATCTGTGGCTATCATAGAATCACTAAGGTCAGAAATTATTTTTAAGGTCATCAGATACAGACATTATCTTAATACCAGTCCAGAAAGCATCTGTGTGCTTGTGTGGAGAGCTTTCTAGCTGACAGGACACTCATGCCCACCTACAAGGTGCGCACTGACAACCAGAGGAGTGTATAGAGTGTGTGTGGCTGTGCCAATTAGGCTGACAACTCCCATGCTGACAAGCCATGGCTCTGAATCCTGCAATTCCAAGCAGGTAGCAGTGAGCAGCAGAGTGGCTGCATCCAGTGCTGTGTGGGAGACAGGCAAAGAGGGAGCATTGCTGTGATTGACATGTAAGCACTGTGCTACCCTGAGAGTCTTTGTAGTGTGACTTTATGGTCTCTTTTTATTTTTCCCTGGCGCTCCCCACAATTCATTTAGTCTCAGCACCACTTAAAGAGACTGTGGCATCTGGTGGGGGGGAAAGGAGGATATCCACTTAAAATAAAAGCAATTTTCAACAAGAAAGGCTCTCTCAATATTTTAGTTGTCTCAATATTTCACAAATGCTTTTGTGTTTCATACAAGCAAGAAGGTGAGGGGATTTTCACCTCTGTCCATGTGTGGTGAAAGCAAGCAAAGAGTGACACTGCTGTTAAATGGGACCATTTCCAGAGTTTAGAAGAACTCTCACTTGATATTCCCAACAAGGGATGTCCCTTGTTATTAACCTTTACATTAAGTTTGTGCAATTCCTGAGTTCTTTCCCCCAGACAGATATTCCCTTACCACTGGTTTTTTTCCCTTTCTGCCCTTTTGAAATGGGAGTGCAATAAACATGCAGACTGACCCTGGTACCAAAGCAGGCAAAATGTCCCCACGTCCCACAGCTGACACAAACCTCCCTTCTGCTGGGGCATGGAGAGGGAGGGCTGCCCTTCCAAAGGGTTAAGGCATTTTTGAATACAGATTTGTATCTTGGGCACAGAAAACAGCACGTGGGGATGAACAAGAAAAAAAAAAGATCCTGTTTAGTTTCAGTGTGTGACTTTTGCCTGGGGGAAGAAAGTGCAGAGCTCATTGGAAATCCTATTGTTGAAACTCTGACCAGTCAGTTATAAAGTGTCATGATTTAATATGCCAGAGTTGTTTCCATTTTCAGGGTCGACCACTCCATGTGTGTGTGTGTGTGTGTGTTTGTGTTTGTGTTTGAGTGTGGTCAGCCTCTGCATTTAAAGAAACACTTTCAGGTTTTATGTTGTTAAATTTCCTTTACAAGAATCCTTTTTGTTTCCAGCAGAACAGATCTCCAGCAAGATTTACTCCTTCACAGCACGTGGAGGCACATTTCCCAACATCAAATCCCCTGATCAAAGCAGCAAAAGTTAGAGATTGAAGCAATAATTATGACCTTGATCAGGGTTTATTCTGTTACATGATTAATCATACCCAGTATTTAAAAAATCAGGTGCCTGCCTGCTGAAATATCAACTGAAAACAGCACTTACAAAATAGCTAGAAGAAAGGTCAACAAATCTGAGCTTGTTACAGCAACCTGCAAGTCCCACACATTTCACTGTTTAGACATCAGTTTGCGATACCTGTTTTCTTTTATGACTCTGGGCTTTGTTACCAACTTACCATTAATAGGGTTCAGCCAATGCAGATCTTTTGACTCCTTTTCTCTCTCTGTCCTCACCTGTCAGCCTTCTCTTCATCAACTATATTTATTACAATCAAGCCCTGTCAACTGTCACAGCTTACATACAGTCTGCCAGTAAATATGTCTTTCCAGTCATTAGACATTCCTTCCAGTCACCTTGGGATTTCTACCTTGTCTATCTCACTCCAAAAAAACTTTTGTTCAGAAGTATTAGACTCCCACAGAGCAGTGTCAGCTTGGGGCCATTACTGTAGGAAGTGACAGAAAACACCAAACTGTCACTCATTAGGATCTAGTTTTTCCAGAGTTGATGTAAGTCAGATTTAGCCCCAAAACGAATCATGATTTATTTAATATATTTGCTTCTACAAGTGTCAGCTCATCAACTTAAAATGTTTCTCCTTTAACTCTATTGAGGCCTGTACAGAAAGTTTTCTTTGAAACCTGCTTTTTGCTCTGAGGCTTGATAATTAGAACAGAATTGAGAACAGTCAAGTTTCTGCTCTACAGGTGCACTTTATTGGCCCTCAGTTTTATAATTATATGTAGAAAGCATTCACGTTAGAATTAAGGCTGGACACATGAGAAAATGCCACCTGGTGGGTAAGAGCTTTTTATGCTGCCTCCCAAATCTGAGGTGAGATTATAAATCCATAGATCAGTTTAAAGAAAAAAAACAATTAGCTAGAGAAGTAAGGATGGAAAAAGAAAATAATTCCTATGATTTCCTGATTATGCTACAAATTGCCTTTTCAAAGGATTTACAGTCTTATTTTCATAGGTGCTTCTGCAATTGCACCCCCAGTTAAAGCCTCTGTTGAGAAGCATAAATTCCCAACAGTCCCCTGCCTCCCACAAGTTTCTGTGTCTGGTTGGTACAGGGATGCATTCCACTACTATTTTATCCCATGTGGAGTCAGGGAGTCAGTGGATCACAGAGAAACACAGAAGTAATAGGTGGCATTGCCAGTGGAAAAAGCGTGAGGAAAGAAGGGAGGGATAAAAGTCCGGGATTGTTAACTAAGAAGATCTGAATTGCTTGTACCTCATCACTACAGCAAAGAGTCAGCTCTGTCACTGATAGAAAACAATACAGCTCCAGTGAATTTACAGGGCACAGACTCAGAGATAAGCAACACAGAGAAGATGTCAGCAGCCAGATTTTGCTTCAAATGAGGATATCATCATTAGTGATTCACTTCTGTAGCAGCTATTACAGACTGCAGGGGGACTATGCAGTATTAGAAATAGTGTGTGTGTACTGATGATTGGTCTCACTATCAAAAGGCAAACATCTCTGAGGTGGAAAGAGTGTCTATAAAAACACAGGTTATTGTACAGGAGTAACCACACAAGTGGTGCAGAATAAATAAACTGTCCCATAAATCATAAGCCACTTGGAATTTTTAGAGGACACAATTACGAACTCCTCATTCTTTCTCTTCTGTCTGTGGAAGTAATGATTCCTGCCACAAAATGCCATCTGAGATTAAATATGGAGCACAGATTATGACAGTCATCAAGGGGGTGGATAGGGCTTATGAATCATCTACAGCATTCCCAATAACTGTGACTGAGCAGGCTTGACCCTGACAACAGTGTGGGTGGGAACAGGTTTCACCCTAAGGGATACTGCAAATTGTACATCATATGAGGTTTCCACCCTAAAACATGGGCTCCATCCCAGTGTTACTGCTGACCACTCAAATGCAGCTTCAGCAGTGTCAGGGTGCCAGCACAGGGGCAGCAATGAACACTGGAACATTTAGAGCTGCTTGCTTGGAACTACGTTCTGGCCAAAAAATATTTGGGAAGCCATATTTGAGGGTTGTGTGTTGTATCAAAAAGGTGATCCTTCAATGTTACTCTGTTAGCAAAAAAGATCAGCTATAAATGCTTCTGCCTGTCTTGAACAAATACTCCACCATGAAAAAAGTTTTATGGATGCACATTTATGCAACTGGGAAGTGAAGATTAGAGGACTTAAGGGATTTTCTGTGAGGAAAGACGTGCTTGCTGCTGGAGTTGCCCTCAAAATTCCCCACATTTTGCATCTCAGGTGATTTAGGAAACCAGCCTATAAAACCCTATCTCATCACAGCTCAGATTCCAGAAAAGTCAAGATGTTTTGGATCAGCCCTAGGATTTTAAGTTTACACATGAGATGGGAAATAGTCACAAAGAGCTTTGAGCAAGGAAGAGGTGACCACAGTTATACCAGCCACAGTGGGAGACAAATAAAGGACCCTGCAGAGTCTGAAAAAGGAGATGGCTGGGACATGGCAAATGCATCCTCACCGTGCTCCTCAGTGAAACCCAAGGCAAGATCTGCAGCAGGAACAGCCTAAGGAGGTGGGTGTCAATAACACAGCATGATTTCCACCTGCCCTGCAGGAGCTGTAAGAGCTACCTTTTCATAGGAAGGCGTAATTCCTGTCTCCCTTGCCTCCCACAGGGAATCTGTCCAGCATGCTCTCAAAGGACACCATGACTCAACCAAAATCAGCTGCAGACCTTCCTGGAGCTCCAGTTCTGCACTGTCATTTCCATCACACCTTTGATTTTTAAGTACTTTTCCCCTCAAATATATCCTTTTATTACAGAAAAAATCCTGAACCAATCTAAGGCCCTTCATCGCTGGCCCTAAAGAAGATGTTCTAAAAATGAGACACTTGATTCTGTTTGACAAATCATCTTAAATACTTACACCCACCTGACTGTTGCACTCAGTCTCCTTGGTACAAAAAAGGACTAAAGAAATGCTGTGTGTTGGCTGCAGCAACACAATTACAGAAACTACTACCAACAAAGAAAATAATAACTGCTGGAGGTACAGACAAGGGAAGCAGTGGGGGGAAGGAGGAATGAAGGGAACCTCAAGGTTAAATGAGCAATGGGTCGGGGCAGGCACAAACAAATGTAAACAAGAGAAATCTTTCAACATAATTTTGAAAGTAAAGACAGAGTGAATTGTATTATGCAGGTGTATGGAAAGCACTTTGCTGCATTATGCCATCTCAAGTTCTTGTTCCTATTTCCTTTTGTCAAGAGGTCTTTGATTGAAGACAAGATTGTCTTCCAAAGAAAGGAAAAATGTAATGTGAATAGCTCAAGTGATAGACTGCAGTATCTTGGATGCAGCAAGAAAAAGCAATGCTAATGGATTTGTAGAGCAAATAATATGGGGCAAGAAGAAGAAACAATCGGGCCTCACACAAAAATAAAGAAGCTTGCTTGAATCTTCATAATTTGCAGTGATTGGCATTCAGCTCAACGTACTTCAGGTTTGAGTAGAAGCACTTCCAAATTTCCCCCATAAAAGTCAGAGACCCACAACAACTGAAATGTACCTTAAACCCTGATTTCTGTATTTTATTTTTTTTTCTGATTTGATAGCTTCCCACAACTGCTTGTTGCAACACAGCTGTCTTTGTTCCTGAGGAATGGTGCCCTCCTAATGGATCACAGCAGGAGCCCTGCAGGCTGGGACAGAGAAGTCTGACTCCTTGACTGATACAGGTGGTCACAAAGTGTTTCCTCTGGTCCACAAATAAACAGGCCACATTTCCTAGGGGTCTCCCGTAACCACGTGAAGTAAATTCTGCTCTTCAAGAGACCAGTCTCACCCAAAGCTGTGTGAGATAAGGATCTGCTAAGCAGGCAGAGGTAAGGCTCTAAATGAACCCCAGGAAAGGAGAATAAAAATCAGTTACTGCAAACATCCTGCTGAATTAAACTTGTGTCACAAAAAGTTGCACAGAGAGGCAGGGAACTGTGACTTTCAAGGCTGGGCTGCTGTGCTGTCTCTGGAGTTAAATGCACACTTCCTGCTGTGTTAGAAGCACAGAACACACGACAACAGTTCTGCTGCACAACTGGCAGGTTGCTGACACCAAAGCTCGGCAGGTTGGAGATGTCAGAGGACAAGGAGTCAGCACAGCCTTGTCTTCACCTAGCCCAGACAAATGAGTCTTTGAGCATCACTCCCAGAGCAGCTTTGTGGAGGGCTGTGCTCTCCCCAGACGGGGTGTAGTGAGAAGGAAACAGAGGTGAGCTGTGGCTTACCCAGCTCACAAAGATCTGACTCCAGCTTTCCCATCCCCCTCCTTACCTTCACCCTGCCAGCCCCTCTGCTCCTATCCACTCACTACACATACAATACCTGCCTTGCTCCTTCTGATCCTTCTTGTCCAGCCTTTCTCAGTTATAGCCACAGCCACTCTCCCTGGCTCCCACTCCTTCTTCCCCTGCAATTACCTCCTCCTCCCAGCTCCCATCTCTCACCCACAGCACTGCTCACTCTCTAATCCACTCTTCTCACACCAGCTAAGCCTTCCCACTCCTGCTTTTTTCCAACCCTTCTTGTTTAGCTCTGGGCCCAAATGTTGTTCCTTTAGAGGCTTGTCCTTGTCATTGTGGTGTTCATCAGCATGGCTGCCTTCCCATTCCTCTGCTGTGTCCCAGGCACCAGCAGGAGATGTCAAAAAGAGACAACACAGTTTGGGAGGTATTTTTGCCTAAAGCTATTAAAGTACTTGACTTTGATCACTGTGATTTTTGTGCCACAGGTTTCACAGTCCTGGGTGTTACCAGGTTCTTTTCTCTAGCTTGTGTGGGGATTGATTTCTGCCTGCACTCTACAAAGAATCTCTCAGAAAAAAACCCACTTGTCTGGATGAGGAGAGAAGGCTCCCACTTATTAGTGTCCATCATGACTCACTCTCAGGGACAGGTGGAAAAAGTGAGTTGCTTTGACCCACACTCACCACCAGTCAGGGCAGCGCAGCAACCAGACTCAAGTGTTGGGCTTAGCTTTCCATCCATGAGAACACAGTAGAAAGTCTTTCTGAACCACAGAGAATACCAGGTTTCAAAACCAAAACAAAACAAAATGAAGAAAAAGTGCATCCAGCTCCCGTTGGCCCTTTAGCTGCGATCAGTTGTGGTCTCAGTTTGAGATCTGACATGTGCTGGAGCAGGAATGACAGTGCTCACTGTTAGGGACATGTGCTCTGTGATCTGACAGATCTTTCCTGTCTTTGACTCCTCTGATCCTGTGATTTGGCTGGCCTGTGGGTACACTGTGCACTTACCTGAAGATGCACAAGGAGCTGTGGGATGCCATCACACTGTCAAGACCCTTCACGAAATTCCAGAGGCAGAAGACTTTCAGAAAATGTCTCCACATCATCATCCACTTCATGCTGCTGACTTTGTGGTGCTGTTTCCTGCAGCCATCTCATCCTGTTATGGAACAACAGAGAGGGTAAAAGAGGTGAAATATGAACAGTAAAAGCACCATTATCTGGTTTTCTAGCTATCAAGAGCCCAGAGCGAGCACCAGGAATTCGAATGCCTCTTCAATCACCTACCTGACTCAGAAAGCTCAGGAAGTGGTAGTGGTAGGAGACTTTGTAGACCACTAAATCAAACCAGAAAACAGGACATGCTTCTCCTTAAGATCTCTCTGGAACACAGCAAGGGGAACAATTGCACTGTTAGGGGGTCCTCAATTTGGGAGGTATGAGCTAGAGGTTTCATGCAGCTGTTAAATAAGGCATTACTTGGATTTCTTGACAAAATATACAGAGAGAAAAAGAATTATAAAGGATAATTCCTTTTATGAGAAATGTACAGATCCAGTGCAGCATTCCTGACTGCCAGGAGTTAATTAGTTAGAGCCATGAAAGACGGTGGTCACTAGACACCTACAGTTGCACCAATGATACAAACAGGAGAGTCCAAGCAAGGAACATATGCAGTTGGCTCAAAAGAGCCAATTAATCAAAATAAATTGAAAGGAATAAGAAAAAAGACTGAAAAATGCAAATGAAGATTAGAGGTACTTTATAATGAATTTCTTAAGCAAGATAATTATGGAATTGCTGTTAAGTTTAATTCACATACTGTTTCGATTGAAAGACTGGTATTTGCAAAACTGATAAGGCACAGGATGAATGGGTGAAGAGCTGGCTACTTGGCAGATCTCCAAAATACACTTGTCAACACAGAGTCATCACTGAATGGGATTTCTCCTTAACAAATTTTTGCAATGACTAGTACTGGTCTGTCTGCAGCTAGCTGATGTTTTCTTGAGTGGATTCAGTTAGTAAACATCAATAGCCTCATGCATATGAATCAGGCTCAGTGAAAATTATGTCCACATTAGAACATCTCTGCAAATTGTTTTTGGAAATTTTGTTCTCTTTGAAAACATTTCTGACCTGCTCTCTCAAAGTGTTTGCTGATTACAGGTATGGGAGAACAGAGAGCCTGACAAAGGGAGGGGACAAAGGAGAATGCTGATGATACAGGGGTGGCACTTGCAACACATGAGTCTCTTGGCAAGGCGGGAAGAATTCTAAGAAAAGGTGTTCTGATACACCCTGAAGCAAAATAACCTAAATGGGAAAGCCTGCCCTTCAGGACTGTCCACCTGTCTCTGATGACTACAGAGGCATTTTCTGGCAGATCAGCTGAAATTTTGCTGATTTTTAGATACAAGAACTTCTAGTTTGGCTAGACTTAGGTGGGATGATTCTCACCCTCCTGGTAAAGAAAAGAATAAGCAGGTTATAGAATACACCACAGGCAAGCATATGCTAGACTGTGGGATCCAGTTGTCATGTTAAAAAAGGGCATTATGAAATTGGAGGAGGCTCAGAAAAGAGCCACAGAAATGATTTACTGACTGTAGATAATGTTTGACAGTGCAAAACCTAAAGATCTCACACTGTTTAATTTATCAAAAAGAAGATTAAAAGGTTACTTCATTGCAAGCATTATCTCATAGGAATGCCACGTACTGAAATGCTCTTTAATCTAGCAAGAATGGCACAAATATTTAACATTGAGGGTGATTAGCCACTAGAATGAACCACCAAGGGAAGAGGTGGAGTCTCTCTCTCCTGATGTCTTCAAATCAGGTCTGAACACTTTTCTGGCAGATGTGCTTTAATCAAACAAAAGCTATGCTCTAGTCAGATGCACATTACTGGGTTGAATGCAGGAAAAAATGGGTGAAAAAAGGATACACTTCTGGCCTCAAAAATCTACAAATCTGTGAGTGCCAAATTTAATTTGAATATACTTGTGGGAATCAAAGTGTTCAAACTGTGCTCCACTTTAAGAGAGAGGAATCCCAGGGGAGTAGGTGGAGACGTGCTCCCAGTGTTTATGCACACCAGCTAGCTCTAAAATCTCAGTATCTCACTCAGTATCTCTTCCAAAACCTGGCACTGTTTCCTGCAGAAAGGACTAAACCGGTCTGATTTTCTTGGGGGGTGGGCTCTACCCAAGTCAGGGGGGTTTAGCACCTATGGATGTGAATTTAGACAACTAATGAAAGGGGAACATTTCAGGAGTGATTTCAATAGCATCTGAAAGACGTGTAGGAAAAGCACCCCTCACTTCCAGCCATGGCTGTGCTCCTAGATGGGAACAGAGCTTTCAAAATTCCTGTTTTCTGGCATCACCTTTCTTTGCCTCTGTTCTTTCAATTGCAAAATAATCACATTTCCTGGACTGGGCAGCTGAAAGGATTAACATTAGAGTGTTAGTTTTCGACCTGGGGGTCTGCAGACCTCTGGGGAGTTCTGTGGTCTACTTCTAAGTTGTCTGTGAGAGGTGGCTAAAAAAAACAAGTCCATTTATGCTGTACAGCCCTTTAAAAATGTGCATTTCAAAAGGGACACACTCCTCTGGAAAACACTCCATGGTTCACAAGTCAAAAAAGGTGAAAGGCACAGAAGGAGAAAGTGAGACCCAGCCCGTAAGTGGCCGGTGATTTGCGCTCGGTTGCCGTGCGGGTTTCTTCAGCACCATGTGCGGGGAAGGCAAGGAGCCCCCCGAGGAGCCGCGGCAGGGGAACATCGCCTCCTCTCCGGCCGTGACCAGAAGCAAGCGCAAATAATGGCAATAAGTAAAAAAGGCCGTAGGAAGCACTCGATTCTGAAGCGCTCTCCCTGGCTGCAGCCGCCAGGTGCGCTCCATCGCCCGCTCGCAGGGGTGAGCAGGGCAGCCCGAAGGATGCCGATCCCTCTCCCAGCATCCTCCGACAGCAAATCGTTCGGGATCACTTCTGATCTTTGTCCCAAACCTCTGTCGCTTTCACCTATTCCCGTGAGTCTGAAGCATTTTTTTCCTCACGTCTTCTTTTTTAAAGAAAAACCTTTGCTTGTCAAACAAGTTTTTGTCTCCTTGAACTCAGACTCCCAGCCCTGACACAGACACAGAAACACTATTCAAAAGGTGAAAGTTTACAGCATGGAATGACAATGCCAGCTGTTCTCTCGGTGACAAGTTCGACTTCTGATGGAGGAGGGATGGGAAGGTGGGGATGAGGAGCCGGCAGCCCGGATCCCTGGTGCGCTCCGGAGGTGTCTGTGTGTCCGGCCGGCCTGGGAAACACCTCTGAGTGTGAGAGGGACGGGGACAGCGCACCTGGGCATGCAGCACCTGCCTGGGCTCGGACAAGAGCCTCACTCCTGCCTCTGCCCTCGGAATTGTCACCGGGAATGCGAGCCCTCTGCAGCTGCTTCAGGCTAAAATCAAATGGAAAGGGCATCAGAGAATAGGGTGAGAAAAGAGAATAAGGGAAAGACATTCAAACTGCATCATTTGGGGCTTTGCTGCTCCCTATAATATTAACTTTTGTCATGGGCACCAGAGTGTGGCTCATTTACAGCTGGAAGAAGACTTTTACACTACACATGCTTTTTAAGGCGTTTTGGACTATTTCTTTTACTATGTTGATTTTTTTTCTTAATCTTTGCCAAAAAGCCTCTAAAATCAGACTAACTATACACATTTACAAGAGACATTCATCTCCCTTTTTAATCTTGGAATCCTAGTTCTTCTTTAATCTTAATACTACAGCTTTGCATTTGAGCTTTGTTTTTGCATACAGAGTTTAAGCAAACAGTCAAGATATCAAAAGCACAGAAGCTCTAAGAACTGAGATGGTAAATAAGAAACATATATCATAATACCCAGGCATGACACTGGACATTTTGAAAGACCATTCTGCTCAAGGAGGTTTCACAGCACTGTTTCATTGACATCTGACTCCAAAATCTTTCATCATTTTGACATTATCAACTACATAATAAAACAGGCCCTTTTTTTTTGTTTGCTTTGTTTAGATACATAATTTATGATTTTATCAATAAAGGGTTATTTTTTTTAACAAGCCATAGCCTCAGAAAGCTTTGTGCTGGCTTTTTTAAAGCATCAATGGCACTAAGATGTATCTGTGTAGTACAATCACAGACCTGCCTTTCATATGTGTTATATATGCATGTGAGTATAAATATACATACACAAATTTACTGTATTGATGTTCTAAAAAAATCTGAAGTGAACATTTCTTGGGATAAAAACGTATCGACACGACGTAAATTATATATCTGAACCAAATGGAAGATTTTGCTTTCTTAAAGAAGCTCACAATAGTTGCAAGGCAAAAAAGCTGGGTGCCAGAAATGAGTGAATTTGTGGATGTATGGGTATGCAAGGACTGGCAGTGTGCCAGGGGCGTGATGAGCGGAGGAAAGGCTTTGGCTGCCCACACCCCTCAGGCAGCCCCATCCTGCAGTGGCTCTGCCACCCTGCGCTGGGGACACGGGACACGGCAGTGCTGTCCCCCCTCTCCTCCTCCACCTGCCAAGGGCAGGAAGAGTTAAACCTCAGCAATTTACCCCCCCTCCCCACACACACACACACTACTTCCTATCGCCGCTTGAATTGCTGGGGCTTTGTACATCTGGTTCAATTCATTGCCAACAATTCAGGTTCTCGTTTTCCCCCTCCCTTGGGGACACCTTTCCTGAGCCTTGCTGCGGAGCCTGACCCCGGTGCCAGCAGGATAGAGCCCCAGGAAGTCCCAACAGCCTCATCCCGACTGCGAATACCCAGCTGGGTTTTAAATGCATTGCATCAGAGAGCAGTAGGTCACCACATTAATCAGGAACTCTGAAATCCTCCGAGACACCTTGTTGGGAATGGTTACCGGGTTCTGGCTAGTCTTAAACATAATTTAAAAGACTTTGGGGTTATTTTAAGGCTTTTCCTTTCCTTCAGCCCTGGGTCTATGTAAATGTTCTCCCTCACTTCTCACTGCTGACTGCTTCTAACAGACATATTATTGTGCTTCTCTGGCCTACTTTGTTGCAGACAAAGTTTTGACTATCCGAGTTCTTTTTTATTCCATTTTACATTTTTAATGCTATGTTGTAAAACGTCCTTCCTCTTGAGCAGTAATAAAAACCTTTTTTTCCCCCTCCCCTCTTCAGATTTCTTTTATAACACATTCAGCATTTTCTGGGACATAATTAAAACATCAAACAGTTTTCCTGCTGGTTATGCTAAAATCTGAATGCTTGAGTCTGCTGGCATTATTGAAAATTAAAATGTACTATTCTTGAGTGTATTTAGGATGCCCTTAAATAACTATCAAAAATGATTTTGTTCTGTTTTATATACAGACTGGCACCATAATGCTAAAATACCTGCATTAAATAATGTCTCTAATTGGTAGCATGAGGATACTTTTTAAAAGTATAAAATATGTATTTTTGTTCACTATTTTTCTGAGGCTAATGTGCCTAATTTTCCCATACAACTTTATCCCCAAGGAAAAATATAGATGGAAAGACCATTACCAATACATGAACTTCAGTGGTTCTCTCTCTTTAGATGTAATTGCTATCAAGAAGGCAGGCAGCAGGGTAATTTTAGTTCAAATGAGTACATAGCCTGAAAAAGGATAAATCAACCTTTGTGGGTTTGAAATTGGATCCCAGTGTGGGATTGTTCTAGCTAAGTGTACATCAGGTTCATAAAATACATTTGCCAGAATGAAAAGCCCCTAAAATTCAAGGGCAGCAGTGAACATGGGGCTGGAGGGGGAAGGTTTCAGGCCCTGCTAGAAGACCTCCTTCCTCCTGCCTTTGCTGGTAATGGCCTCAAATTACCTTCCTAATCAGTCCTGCTCGCATTCATGGCAGTGGAAAGACTCCCACAGTACCCAAAATCCCTTCCTCAGGATAATTAATACCTTCAGTCCGCATTCACAAAGGGGCTGAGAACAGAAGAGCTGATTTCATTGGGAAAGAAAGGGGCACATTTGCCAGAATTAGGCACCTAAATACCTCTGTAGCTCTGGGTCCAGTAGCACCGGGATAGCAAAGCCTACATGTCACTTTAAAACAAGCACCCTTACAGTGGAATTAACTTTCAATAAAGTTTTTGTTTATTGCAGAGATTTCTATTTTCTGTGGCTGCCTTGAATATGGTGAGCAATTTTAAAAATGGGGATGGCTGGTGCACAACACAGAATTTAGGTCACACCTCTGTTTTGCACTGTGTGATGCCTCTTGTACATTTTTTCAGCCTCAGCACAGGCACGTGTTGGGCCAAATGCTGATAGATGTGCTCCCTAGGTGGAGTTCACATGAACAGCTGTGAAACTGAGTGCCCTGCTCCTGCCACAGCTATGGCAATGTAGTATTTCCCACCTTGGGGCAAGGAAGATCCCCTTGCCCTAGGAAAAATCTAAGACAAAAGATTTTATTGAAGGTGCAGGATGGCTGTCTCTACATCCCAGGTCTTTCCCACAGCGTGAGATGTAGGATCATGCTCATGTTTAAATTTTACCTGCCTTTTCTTCTTTTTGCTGAGGGCTCTGTTTTGGTCAGTAAAGTGACTCCAGCTTTACTACTGTAAATTTGCAGCAAGACTGGGTTCTGTTTTTCCCACACTAAAGAACATTGTATTAAAAGCACACGTGTCCCAGCCAGCATCACGTATTCACCATGACTTGGAGAGCCAGGATGCCTGGGAGGCAGCAGGGCCTCTGCTGTGTGCACTGCCTTGCTGCTTCAGAGAAGATCCCTTGCCCTGTGGTCCACACCTCTTCATCAAAGAATGAGTGTTGAATGGGAAATGTCATAGAGGATCAAATTTTAAAAAATCTTTGCTGTTCAGTTGCTTCTAGAAAGAGTCTGAATTTTACAGAAACAAATGGAACTGTAGGTAAATGTTCCAAACAGTTTATTATGAAATTTCTAAGAAAACCTCTGAAAGCCATTCTATTGACTGTGCTCTCTCCTGGAGTTATTTGAATCTAACAGCCTGGGTCCTTCATGTCAGAGTCCACAGGCTGTGTGCAGTTCACTTGTATTAAGGTGCAATATTTCAATTCATGGACTTCATATTTAGGCAAATTCTAACCAATTCCCAGGAAGTAAATTGATAAAAGCATTCTTAGAAAAGTAGGCCCATGACTGAAAATCAAAGGATATACATGGCTGCTTCCCCGAAAATCAGCCTTACAATTATAGCCACTTATCCTGGGTATGAGAAGGATCTGCTTGGACTTTCCCATCCCTGCTCTCAGCCACCCAGTAAGCATGGACAAAATATTTTCTTAAAGGTTAAAGAGATTCTCCATAACCTCATATGTACAGTGTGTCTGCTCCTTGACCTCAGCTCTCAGCATTGCCCAAAGTGTTACTAGAGAGACAGAAATAAACACCCCCCAAATGCAGAAGATTCCTGAACACATTTCTTAAGCCAAAGATTTCTGTCTTACTACAGTGTGCTGAAGTAAAAACATATCCAGGAGTTGTCCCTGGAGTCTCAAATCATTCTCTCATCACACTGGGTTCAAAGACAATGCGAGTTGTGTAGTGTAGCTGAAAGTATCTGCATAAAGAAATTCCTCTATGATGTTGTTTTGTTTCTGGCTTGCTTTTACCTGGGCTATCTGAAGACATTGTTTGAGGCTAAGGAAAAAAAATGAATAATGTTTGGGCCTAGAGATCAAAAAATCAGGCTTATTTCCATAGTCGTTAGTAGCCAGTATCCCAAGTGAATCTCTTCTTTTCTAAAGCTGTGCTGAAATACTGGGTGTATTAGGAAAGATTTCTTTTTATTTTTATTTTATTTTTCTAAGAGTTTGTTCTTCTTGATTTTTTGAAGATGCTGAAAGCTTTTTGATGTCACAAAACCAATCATAAGAGGGAAAACACAAATTTAAATGTGAGATAAAAGTGGCTTTGCATGCATGCATAACAAGAAATCCATTGAACAAAACAAATTACTTACCACCTCCACAATAGCTCTCTGCCTCCAAGGGATGGGCTGGTTCACAATGAGGAGGTGACTTCGATAAAGTCACTGTGATACTCTGATCAGAAAAGCTGCAGTAAGGAAAAAAAAAAAAGTATATCGGGGAAAGCAAACTACAAAGAAGGGAGAGTGGAAAAAAATGGATCACCATTCCCTTGGGACTGTGAGTGACTTTCAGTATTTCCCAAAAAGTTTCACTTCAAACGTTGCAAGGCCGAAGAGGTTTCTTACTGCTTGTCACTTCAGGGAGCTGATGGAGGAAGGCAGAGGAAAGAGGATGGCTGGATTTTTCATTCAAATAACTTTGTTCCCATTTGGGTATGTCTTGTCTGGAATCCCCGTTGATGGCAATGAGGTGTGAATTTCCCTGATTTGGAGGGCAAGAGTAATATCTTGGATCTGAGGGGTTTTTTAAGAGGTTTGTTTTGGTTTGATTTTTTGTCTCCATTTACAACTTTTTCTTCTTCATTTTAAAGCCCTGAACGATGAACACTGAGGGTTGGGGAAGGCCAAGTGGGAGAGGGAGATGTAGTTATAAATTTCCTTTACTAATTTACGCTTCAGCGTTTGGGAGCCATTTCAGACAGTTCAGCAAAACCTACTTTTCCCTCCAGACTCTCACAGCTAGCCCTGAACAGGGGTTGGTCTTATTGGACACAATCCTCTAATGGGTTTTTTGACATTTATTTTGTTTCCCACAGGAAAGCTCAGGTTTTTAGGGCCTGAAAGTCTGAGGATGCCTCAAAGGATACCATATCTATTACATAATATGAATATCAATGATACTTGACTTGTAAGACAAAAGTTCCATCTTCACTTGACCATCTGTCATATAAAAAAAAAAGTGAAGAACTTTCTGAGTACAAATCCTTATCTGTGAAGGTCTTATGCATTGTTTGTACCCAGGATTTATCCTTGGTTCTCAATATTAAAAAAAAAGTAGTTCTAAAGTGTGTTTACTACAATACCAAATTGAAAATTATTAATTTTAACGAAATTTTACTTCAGAGATTTCCAATGTATTTTTTGAGCTCAAATTTTACTGTCAGTCTGGAAAATATATCTCAAGGTGTATTTTGTCAGGAAGAAAATACATCTCAAGAACATGGAGATTACACAGAAGGTGTAACACTGTTGGAAGAAGCCTGAAGGATATTTAAGAAGCCTTCTGCTACTTTAGGTAAGCATCTCTCTGAAGAGCTGTTGCTTTTACCAGTGATTCTGTGTCGTGAGGATCTGAAGAGCATTTCCATCACTGCGAGGAGCTGAAGAGAGTTATACAATAATCACCTGCAAATTTGACAAAGCAAAGTCAGGATCTTAATCCTGCAATTCATTTCCTTTGATATATTATCTGTCATATCCCTCTTCCCACACAACCTCTTTTTACCGAGAGGGAGATGACACACCACCTGTTCCCCTGACTGTTGAGACAGCTCTTTCTTTCACCTTTCTCCCTCTCTGTCTCTTTCTTTCTCTCTCTTGTCTTTTTGTCTCTCTGGATTCTTCTGGTTGTTTCTTCCATCTCTCTATGCCTCTTTCACAGCTCTTTCAAAGGACAAGGAAGAATCCTGCTTGCTTCAGCTTGACACAAAATACTGCAGCAAAGAGAGCCTGTGATGAGGACTTTGTCCACATGGCCCACACCAAATGAGGGGGTCCCAGGACACTCCTTTTGGTATGGCTGGGCTGTGTTTTAAGCATAAAGACAAACTCTGCTCATTTCACTTTCAAAGAGCCTGACCAGGCCTTTGGGGAGCTCTAAAGTCTATGGGAGGAGAAAGCTGGCATTCATGCTGACAGCTGTGTGGAGGGGACAGGCTGGGCTGTGGACATGTCTGCACGCCCGTGTTTGCCACCCAGCTGCCCTGGGAAGCAAGCTGGACGTGAGACCTGCATGGCACAGAAAAGCCCAGATCTGAATGATAGTATTTATGCAACCAGGCTTTTCATTACCTGCTCTGTCACTAGCTCTTGTTGGCTAGCAGAGGCTGCAGAAGATTACAATTCATTTAATTAAATAGCTTCTCACACCTTACCACATAAAGATGACCTACGCTTTAAAGTGTTATTCTTGTGGCATATCTGGCCCATAATTTTAAATTGACTTAAAAGTTTTTGATAGAGTCTCCAAAGCCTACAAAACCAAGGTTTATTTATATCTCTCATAATCCCTGTGAAATCCTAGGGGTGGAGTCACAGCTTTTGGGTTCTTGTCTAACCAAGGCTCATTGATTTTTATGCACATAAATTCAGGAACTCTATGGAGCTCGCCAAAGACAATACAGCAAGCACTGCAGCTCAGAGATCCCCCTGGGGAGGAGATGTGGTTGTAAACACTTGAAAATGTTTAAATCCAGTGAATGGCCTAGTTATAGTTGGTAGTTCTGACAGGACAAGCAGTCTTAACAATTTGAAACACTGGACAGAATGGAAGGACCAACTTGCCAAAGATAACAAAAACCTCACAGCCCTTTTCACATCACCTCTGCCAGGACTTGGAGCTATCATGGTCTTGGTGCTCCCAGAGATGTGCTTCCCTCCAGGCAGCTCTGATCCTAGGGAAGTGACAGATGTCCTTTGCATTGCAGGTTCACCTGACGGGAGACTCCCACACTGCATGAGGAGTGAGGAAGCTCCTTGCAGGGAGCAGAAGCACAGCAATTTCATGCTGGGTCACACTGACTTCACACATCAAAACCCTCCATACAGGGCCTGACATCTTTGGCCACTTCTAAAACTCTCTTTGTAACCACATGTTAAAGATGGGTTTATATCAGCATTTTGTACAGATGTGCTGAAGTAGAAAGAATAAATGGTTTCCCTCAGGGGAAGTCTGTAACCGAAGAAAGGTTTGTTCCAGGCTCATCCATGCCCCAGGCTGGTGCCCTGCCCCTGTGTCATCTCTCCTGGTGGTGACTAGCGCTGGGTTCCAGCCCCTCTGCTCCCACAGCTGCATTACGTGGGGTAGGAAGGAAGCCCTCTTAGGAGGGAAAATGAAAATCTGCGCAGAAAAATATTTCAGACTTCTAAAAACGTGTCAGAAGCTTCAGAACTCCTCTACCAAAAAAAAAAAAAAAAACCAAAAAGAAGTGTAGAACAAGGAGCAGATAATGTCCAAAGACTTGCTGAATGTAAGGGGATTGTAGTTCAAAACCAGGACTCTGAGGTTTGTGAGCAACAGACGTGAGCAGCAAAGAGACCAAAGAGGTTAGTGCTAGATAGACGGGTAAGGAGAACAAGAGCGCTCGCAAAAATACCAGGGGACATGAAGTACTAGCAAGAAGCTGAATCCTTCAGTAAACTGAGAGACTGAAATCTTTTGAAATCTGCCTTTAAATAAATATACAAACACAAAGTTTGAACAACTCGAAAACACTGGAGAGAAATAAACCTGTAGAAATAAAGATAATGACAAAGAATGGGTAAGGGAATATAGAGAAAATATGAATATAAACAAATCAGCTTTCCACATTGCATAAAGCCCAGAACACTTAGGGAATTGAACAACAAATTTATTGTACCACCAACAATTATTTTTTGACAAATCATGGGAGATTCCCAGGGCCTGGAGCAAAGCAAATATTGTTCAGATTTTTCAGAGAAGAACTGAAGCATGATCCCAATAATTACAGTCTCATACATCAGTTTTCTCTCCCTGGTAGCATAATAGCAAAAATAATTTCCTGAGACCTATGGGGCTGACTTGTTCATTACCTAGAGATGATCCAGCATAGTTCCACACCGTGCTGGTGCAGGACTGACTGACAGCCAGGGTCCCAACCAGGGGAAAGAAGAATGGCTCCCTGGGCTGTGATAGTCCAACAGGAGCGTGCCTGGGTCCCACAGGGCAAACCTACACAGAAAACACACAGGATGAGACCAAACTCACCTCCAAACTATAAATTATGCTAGTCCGTTGTCTAAGCTAATTTGTGCCAATAATAATTTACCTGATCTAAACTCAGCGATGCTGCTGGAAAGCATTTACCTCTGTGGAGAACCCATGAGGAAACAATCCCAGCTCAGCCCAGCTCTGCAGAAACAACCTGCTGATCTTGCTCAGATCTCACATTCCTAGAAATGCATCAGGAAGGAATTCAGAGAAAACTGGAAGATTTACAGATGGCCTAAAAAACAAACCCCACTTTGTTAATATGAAAAATAGGATGAAAAAATTAAGAGAGAATGAGTAAGTAGCCACAGCTGCCATCAGGCGAATGCTGTTGTCCAGCCTCTGGGAAAGGGCTAAGGCAAAATTCTTTTCCTTAATTTCTTATTCCCACCCAAAGCCTGCTGGTTTTTACTTTGTGCAGGACATATATATTTCATCTATAATCATTATTTGTAGATATTTTTCAAGGCCAGGAGGGACCATTAGATCATCAGTTCTGGCCTCCTGCATAACACATGCCCTAGAATGTCATCCAAAAAGGTAATGAACTATTCACCTTGGCTGTGGAAGTGAATGAGGGCTGAACCTGCGACTGCTTGGTTCAGTGGCTTTTGGGGAGATCACAGATGTATTCTGACATTTCTTCATATAGATTCTGCAAAGCACTATCACATGGAAAATCCCAAATGATAAGCAATTCTCTTTAAAAAACCAAACCACTACTTGGAGAAAGAGAAGTGGGGAGGAAGCCCACAATATAAATGAAAACATTTAAGACCAGATTTTTCCAAATTTCATACCAAGCTTTTTATTCTTGCCATCTTCCTAGTAAACTTTTGCCAAAATAACCAGATGCAAGCCTCAGGAAAACTAAATTATAGTTTAGTGTCCAAAAGAGTGGGAGGAAAAAAAATACTTAAATGTGTTTCTACAGTAGACTTTATACATCCATTCAGTGTGATCTAATGTAAGTCAGGCTTTAACAAATATTTTTGCTCAACTTGGTTCCAGGATAAAATTGTAGAAGTTACTGAAAGGTGAAAAAAACCCTCAATCTATTCAACTTAAAAAAAAAAAAAGGCATTTAAGGGGGGTCTAACAGAAGTATACAAAAATCTTAGCTGAATGGATAATATCAATGCATGTTACTACTTTTGATACAGCACAGATGACAGGATCGGGGGCATAAATGGAAGTTCAAAAAACAAATTCAGAGGAGACATAAGGAAGTGCTTTGTCACTCAAAGAATAATAAATGTTTGGAATGGCCTACTGGGCAAGGTTGTTGAGGCAAAGACAGTGGGCTCGTTCAAGAAGCAATTAGATGCTATCCTGGGGGAAACGCTGTATTACAAGAGACAAGCATCAATGTGTTGAATGGCCTTTTCTCATTCCTAACATTTTCTATGTTCTTTTCTCCAGCTTGTACTCTTAAGGGTCTGCAGCCTCAGTGTATGATATCAAAACTGAAATCAGGCCCAGCAGTGTTCTCCACTAAACTGGGCCAAGAAGCATAATAAAGATTTGGCCTTGCTATAAAAATGTGCCGTGCTGTACTGTTACCCTGCTTATTCCATGCTGGCTTCTGGGCTTCTAATAAAGGAACAGGAGTTGGGCAAAGCACCCAGGGTTCAAAGATTTGTTTCACACCTTGTGTCGAGTCCATAGCGAACTTTTAAGAAACTGGGGCACCCTGCCCTTCAGGTGGGAGCACTTCAGAGGTGGGCCAGGACAATTCCAGTGCATGCAGGGCTCTTTGGATCCATCAGAACCTAAAATCAGTATTCAAATGTGCCTTTATTAGTAGTTATTAATACTTTTTTTGAGAACTGCTCTGTCTCTTTCAGCTTACCCATCCCTTCTAATGCTGTTTCTTCTCCCTCCAGGCGCAGCACTGATGCTTTCCCCCCTCTTACCCCTTTGCAAACATCAAAAGGGGATAAAAGTTTATATTTGTTCTTTGGTGCATGCAGAGGCACCCACAGGACAGGTGAGTCTTTAGAAGGTTACATAACATACCTGTGTAGTGCCAAAATAGGTGCACAACTTGGAGCCTTTGGCTGAAATGGGGCAATTGCACCCCACTAACTGCCAGGAAAATCCCAGCCCCTTCCATGCTGAGGTCACTGCACAGCCCTGTGCTCCTGGGACAGCACAGAGGGACCCACAGAGGCTCCAACCAGGGATGGCCCTCTAGGGGGATGCAGATTCAGCTGATGATGGGCACAGAGCTCCTGGCACCCAGCTGAGTGGGCTGAACTCCACTGAGAAGAGAGGGGTGATCCAAAACACATCTTGCATTAATTGCTGTATTGCGTTGGTCTGAATGAGCCTAAAGAAGGGCAACAGAGCTGGTGAAGAATCTGGAGCACAGGTCTGAGGAGGAGCAGCTGAGGGAGCTGGGGGTGTTTAACCTGGAGGAAAGGAGGCTCAGGGATGACCTTTTCACTCCCTACAACCACTTGCAAAGAGGTTGTAGTGAGGTGGGGGTCAGTCTCTTCTCCCAGGTAACAAGTGACAGGCTTGTTTTCCTAATATCCAATCTAAATCTCCACTGGTATGTCCTGAGGAAATGGCCTCAAGACACACCAGTGGAGATTTAGATTGGATATTAGGAAAAATTTCCCCACTACAATGGTTTTAAATCTGTGGAACAGGCTGCCCAGGGAAGTGGTGGAGCCACCATCTCTGGAGGTATTGAAAAGTCTGTAGATGGGGCACTTGGGGATGCATTAGTGGTGGACATGGCAGTGTTGGGTTAACAATTGGACTTGATGATCTTAGAGGTCTTTTCCAACCTAAATTAATCTATGATTCTATGGTTTATGGAGGAAGATTTAAGGGCTTTCTGTAGCAGGCTGCATTGAGACACTACACTGAAGATGGTCTCTCCTCCCCTACAATTACTGGGTGTCCTACAGGAGCTTATAGGCAGGCACAACAAGACAGTGAGGAAGTCCTCAAGGACATGGATTTTACTAAACACACAGGACTATGTAGCTCTCAGCAAGTATTCCATCAGCAACTCAGCAAAGAGGCATTTTAGGGAAATATTTAAAGAATGCTGCATTTGCAGCTGTGCTTTTTTTGTATGGGAAACCTTCACCACATACAACCCACTGCACAAGAGAAAGTATTAGACTGCTTTGGGGGTCGGGGGGAGAAAAATATACGTTCAGCTAAAAAGCAGCTGAACAATTGGAGGAGAGGGATGGCAATCCCTCCCTCTCCAGCCAGGGTGAATATGGAAAAAAGAAGTTTGAACAGCCACCTCCACCCAGACACTAAGGCAGTGTCTCATTTAGGGTCATGCAAATAAAAATTAAATTAATATGGATTGCTGAAAGACTCACTGTCTATAATTTCTTCCCCTAAATCTTCTGCGAATTGTTGTTTTTGGGGTTTTTATATTATTGTATTACTGGTGCAGGATTCTTACATTTCTAACCTTCATTACAGGGGCTTTGTGCCCCAGCACTCCTGGGAAAATTCATATTCAGAATAGCTTTGCAAGTGCTGCCGAAGCCATTTGATGTCTGCACCACTAGCTAAGTTATTTGCTAACAAACGTTGAGACTTTTTGCCCTTCCAAAAGAACTATTTCACATGTGGTTTTTGGCTTCCTCTGCAGTGGCTCAGCAATATTATTTTATCCCAGCAAAGAGCACATTATTGTTTAATATCACTGCTATATTCCAGTGTGTTCCCAAGATGATAAATGTTGGCGCAGAAAAGAGGCAACTTTTTCAAACAATAAGTAATAAATTGTGGAAGGCTGAGGTAAATATTTTTCCATGTCCCCGAACAACTCTTGAGTACATTCCTGAGGAGTGTATTGACAATAAAATGTTTGAGAACAAGAAAATTTGTTGGATCAGGTTGTGGTTGTTGTCCAACCCGTAAAATATCATGAAAATTCCTAGCTCCTTCTCCCATCTGTTCCAGTATGTACTTCTGGGTACAGCTTTAACTAAAGCATTCAAAATGTCTACTATGAAAATATGAATATGAATGAATTAGTGTGAGAAGACAAACTGCATTGTTCCAAGGCTTTAGGAAAAAGCAACCTGAAACACAAAGTTTGTCAGCTAGGCCCAGGTGTCTTGGTGATGAATTATTCAAACACCTGGATTCGCTGTGCCGGCGAGATCTGGAGTGCAATGGGCGACCCAGCCAAGCAAGGACAAGAGGTGTCACACGTGGGTTGCTGAGCACTGAACATGTTCAGTGAGTTGCTTGTGATCAAATCACAGGTCACAAAAGTCAGAAATTAATGAGTAAATGTGTCACCTCGATAACCTGTTTGAAGACTATCCCTGCTTGCAGGCAAGCCACAAAGAGAAAAAGATTACCAAAATCAGAATATTGTTATCTAGTGTAAGGTTTACTTGCACGTGTGTATCACCTCCAACACCACCATGTGTCTGTCCAGCCTTGTACATCCCTTTGAACCCCATCCCTACAGCTTCTGCCCTCAGGCTGGCACACTTACCCAGGAGGAGCACCCACTTAACCCACCAGGAGCCAGAGGGAAAAGCACTGGTGCCTGGGAGCAGAGCTGCAGGTGCTGACCCCAACCACATGAAAATTAGCACCTCAGTATGTACAGAAAAGGCTACTTCGTTATAATTTCTTTGCACTGATTTCAAAGGGTTTTTGCAATTTTTAAATATTGAATATGGACATGTTCAACATCCTTCTGGGCCAATATCTGTCTGTTTAAATGGAAACTACTAATCCCCTAACACTATAAGGGGAAGACATATTCAGTATTCTCTGTACTTGAGACATAAATAATAAATGCAATTTAAACTGAAATTTGAGCAGACTTTCCATTAAGTAACAGATCACTGTTGGATGGGCATGTTTTTTTATATCTGGCAGAGGGCTGTATCTCAGATATGTAGACATCATGTAGAGATGGGATATTTTGTACGAACATTAATAATGATGTTCCTACATCGCTCATGCTGAGGAAATGCTTCCTATTCATCTCATTATCTTCTGGTCCCACAATGGCAGCATGATGAGTGCAGAGAAATGAGTGAGAAGCCTTCTATGTCTTTGTGTGGTGGGCATAAAATGGTTGCAAACTAGATGAATGCTTAAATACATTATCTCTTTGACATTTCACACTACCCTTCTGGAAAGACCCCATATATTTAATATCAAAAGGGCAGAGACCACTTACCATGGGAGAAAAAGAGAATGACTGCTTTGTCCTGCTATCTGTATCCCAGGGAGCAGATCACAGAGGACCGAGATGGTTTCCCTCACGCCTTGAAAGGGGCTGATGAGAACCCAGGAGCACCTAGATAGAAGTCAGATCTGTTCACTCATATCAGTCCCACAGATCTGCTCTAAATCTCTCTTCCCAGTCACCTCCTCCAGGGTTAAAAAGATGGCAGCGCAGAGTGTGCCAGAGAGGTTGTTCTGAGTTATTGTTGTGTATGTTTCAGTGGTCATTGCTGTCTTCATAACCCTCATTTCAATATAAATCACTCCTGTTTTCACATTTTCTCCCAGACTAGTTCCACATCCCAAGGACCATTCCCATGAGTACCAGTTGAATCTGTCCCCCCCAGCTCTTCTCCAACGACCTTTCAGAACATTGCTAAAGGCTTCAGCACTCACTGAAAGCATCAAAGGGCCTATTCTCATCTTTCATGGAATCTAATAAGAATGGTGGGGCTATATATTCACAAAGCTGGCACTGCTTCTCTGCATGTCCTTTAAAAACTGCAGGAGTCTCCATGTGGGAGAACGGGAATAACAGCACTGGCCTGCCAGCCACAGAGGCTAAAACACAGATCCCTAAAGAGAATTGTCGAAGTCCAAAACAGTTGATGCAGGAAAGAAAACACTTTGCAGGAAGGTAAGAGGTGCACACATCCATGGGGAGGAGAGCAACGTGCCTACAGGTAGCTCTGCTGCCACCCCAACCTGCAGCCACGAAATAAAAATGATGACAGGACTGCAAACACAAATATCCCAAGCTTCACTGATCTTATTTATGTCAGTGGACAACTCCTTGTACAGATGAATCTCTGGAACAGGCCTCCTTTCTGCATTCTATTAACAGAACTATAAATATTTAATTTGAAATATAAGATACTAATAAGCATCTTTAATAAAAGAATATTGTGATAGATTGGCAGACTGCCACATTCATCGCCACTTCATACAGTGTGTCTTGAACTGCTAGATGACATCCTTCGGATGGAATTAATTGGCCTCCTTCTTGCCCCATGCTATTTCTGGTTTAATTATCTTGCAGTTTGGCCCATGGAAGATGTTGTTCCTGCTGCTGCTCTTTTGCTCTCAGTGTTCTCAGTTGGTGTAGGGTGTTGCCTGAATTCAGGTCCATTTTCCTCTTACCAATATTTTGCGACATTTTCTGCAAAAAGAGCAATTTAGATTCCAATATAAAGCAAGCTGTGATCAAAATCCATTGGCTTCAACAGCTGATAGATCAACTTTTCACACCTGCCATGTGCTTCAAGCGGTACTAAGACAGAAATGTGCATTGGAAAATGAAGTTGCACATGTGAGGAAGAAGAGATGACAAGACTGATTGGAAGAAAAGAAACTGAGTTTCTGTTTTCTCAGGAAATTACAGCTTGACCTCAGGTTACTGAGATATTTCCATTGACTTCATGGCTTTTCCTCTGCAGATATATCAGATATGAGATCTATCCAGTGAAGTACATTCCCTTGTAATTACTGAACTACCAAAGTGCAAAAAGTTACAAAGGAGATGAAATGTATTTTAGAATTATACAATGGAGTCCAGTTAATTTTTGCATTTCTTCATATACTGATTGACTTTTTAGTTGGGTATTTTAAATTATTAAGAAGAAAATTAAAAATTAAAGAGAAAGAACATTTCTGGATAGAAAAGAGTAAAAAATGGAAAGTCCAGCTTACAAGTAAGCACTCTTTCCTGGTAAAAGAATGGGCAAAAGGGTGGTGCCTTGAAAAAATATGGAAGCCATTCCTGAGAAATTTCTTAGGAATGGAAGAGCATAATGTCAGATTAAAGCAAATCCAAACCCATCCCCAAACCTTAATTTCCATATTTTTCTGTTTCTGGGAAGCTTTCATATTTCACTCTTTGTCACAGCTGATACCAAATTTTACCCATGCTGTGACATATTACCTGGTCTATGTGCCCAACCAGCGCTTTCTACATGGCCTATCTGAGCTGGTTTAGTCTGTTTCTGGGAGCCAAGTATTAGCAAGGCTAGGGAACGTGGTCCTGGAAGAAGAGAGATTCCTGTGCCACAAGCCAGGCATTGCAGCTACACTTGAGACCAGCCATGGACACACACTGCACTCCACAGTGGTGTTTATGGGACTGTTAACTGCCAAAGAGATGTGAGGCTCACCCCTGTAACAATATTTCCTTTGCATTCAAAAAGCACTTCTCTGAAGTGCCCAGAGATATCCTGTCCTAGGGGTTATTCCCAGCTAAGATAAACCAAGTGAAAATGTGAGGCCGCTGTCAAAAGAAGAATAATGTTAGTGCTTACAAAAGCTCCCCTTCACGAAGGAACACCACACTGCTATGCACAACCTCTGTGTTTGATTTCTCTGTCATATTTTCTCACGCTGGAGATGGTCCCAAAGCAAACCACTGAATGCAAGCACAGAACATGATTAAGAATCAAAGCCTAGAACACCAGAACATATGTTTGGCTTCTTGCTTGTATCTTTATAGAGGTCCAGCCAAAACCCTCAGTAAAACACCCTTGAATATTTGTATGTTCTGCACAATAGGCCAAAATATTCATGCTTACTACTATTAACCTTTTGCTGACTAAAACTGTTGCAAATCTACTATTTGCCATGGATTCTACAGGGGAGAGAAACCCTGTTTGACTTAAAATTTAAGTCTAGCTCAGCCTTGTTTTTCTCAGCAGTGGATTGCTCAGGCTCCTAGACAAAACTCTGGAAGTGCACTGCCTCATGGTATGGACACACTTTGCTTATTTCAAGAGGACCAGAAGCTCTGGTTTTCACTGGAAGTTCTTGGTCTCTGTTTAAGATAAAAGTAAACAAAATTTCTCACCTTAAACTGGTTTATTCATCAGATACCATGTAAAATAATCAGCTTAGCAAAAAGGCCTTCAGTATGACCAAAGACATATGCACATATTTCTCTATCCTAGAATGAGAGGAAAGTCAAACTTACCTGCAAATCCACAGCTAGAGATGTGACATCATTGGGTACCTCAGACAACCTGGACTTTGCTTACGTCTGTCTTAATTGTGTGATTCTTCAGATTCCACTGAAGGTTTCTGCTCTGCCAGTCCTGCAGCTTTCTAAGACACATCTCAGCAGCCTGTTGACCTCTCACACAGGTCAAGAGAAAGTGTCAAACAAATGCTTTTTGACATAAATCAAGCTTCTCATGCTCATGCTTCTCATGAATTAATGAATATCACACTTCCAGAGCTATTTTTCCACCAGCCATGGCACTGCAATATAAGAAAGATATAAAGCTATTAAAAAGCATCCAAAGAAGGGCTATGAGAATGTTGAAGGGTCTGGAGGGAAAGATGTAGGAGGTGTGGCTGAGGGCACTTGGTTTCTTCAGCTGGAGAAGACTGAGGGGAGACCTCATAGGATTCTACAACTTTTTCATGAGGGGGAGAGGAGAGGCAGGTACCAATCTCTTCTCTGTGGTGACCAGTGACAGGACCGAAGGGAATGGCCTGAAGCTGTGTCAGGGGAGGCTTAAGTTGGATACTGGCAAAAGGTTCTTCACCCAGAGGGTGGTTGGGCACAGGCTCCCCAGGGCAGTGGTCCCAACAGCAGTCCTTACAGAGCTCAAGAAGTACTAGGACAATGCTCTTCAGGCACATAGGGTGATCCTTGGGGTGCTCCTGGGAGCTGGACTTTGATGATCCTTGTGGGTCCCTTCCAACTCAGGACACTGTATGATACCATGTAAGAATAGAAACTACCCAAACTACTACAAATTATCTGAAATCCACTCTGGATACTGTGTGTCTATGATAAAGGGCATAATTTAGCATATTTTCCTCAATCCCAATGAAAAGAAATTATTTAAGACAGAAAAGATGAAACAAAAAATTCATGTAAAGGTTACTCAGGAAATTTCAGCATGGAACATCTCATTAATCAAACCCCAAATAAAATCAGCTGTCTTCTAAAGAGAGAACAGAAAAATTTAGGACAACATACGTCTGAAAAAAAAGTTAGACTTTTTTATTCCGGGAGAACTCAACTAAAAGCTCCCTCCATTCTGGCACCTGGGTTTCGTTTCATAATAGCTTCGGTTCATTGTTCCTTATTATCAGAGCTGACTATGTTCAAGCTAAGGCAGATCTTGTTCCTAAATTTATGTCTCTGTGTGTGACCACTACAATATGTGTTTTGTATGCTTTTTCCTGAAAGCCTAATATAGTGATACCTGTGACACGGCTTGGACTCCCCCTTTCATGTATATTACCAACTCGAACTGCAACCTGCTGGTAGATTTTTCTTAAACTCTAAAATGAGGGTCTAACCTTCTCTTCTTTTTCTTTTTCTTCTCTGTTACCTATAATCTTGATTTGACTCACACAAAAGTGACACAGTGGGAAATCCACTCAAGAAGACTTTGACAACTAACAATGGAAACCTACCTACACGAAAGTTGACTGGTGGCGTTTATAGTGAAAAAATGTATTCAGGTTTAAAGATGTCATCTGTGTTAACTGATCCGTGTTGGTTTTGTGTGTTTTTGTCAAAAGAAATGTGCCGTGGAGTCACCTCTGTTGGGGTAAAGAAAACTAGCCAGAACAACATCACTGCTAAAAATAGACAGCTATAGTCAGGAGAAAAAAAAAATCCCCCCAAAATATTTAAGATTGGGTTAATATGAAGTTTAGGTTGGACCAAACCCAAAGGATTTACATAAAATAATGAAACTTTCAAAATTTAAATACAACTAACACATAGAAATATTTATACTTGTCTTTTGTCTTCTCTAATTCACACAAAAAAATTGTTATTTTATGCAGTACCAACATTGTTTTAAATGTACCTCATGGATTAAATTAAGATAAGATCACGGTACATTTTTCAGTAGTAGCTGAAATTGTTTTGGCTTTGGGACAGATTTACTGTCCACCTGGAATGAATACTTGCTGTGAAACATCTTCCCTCATCAAATGGGACACCTGAGTCTATAAGATGTCATTGCAAATCTTGGACATTTAATCCCAGAAAAAAGACGTGTAAGTTAGTACCGAGTTCAAAGATGCCACGAGCCAAGTAAAAGGGACTGAATCTGTGAGGGTATTAAAGGAATTGGTATTGTACAACCAGTCCTTGTGTCTTCCACACTACTGGGTCTGCTCTGCTAGGCCAGACCTTGTTGCTAGACACAGCTGGCTTGAAGTAGTTGTTCTTGGTAATATATTCACTGCTAAGAGACCCTTTTGGTGAAAACCTTACCAGATATTCCACATTTGTGAAACTCAACCCAAAAATGGGTTTTGATTCAGGTTACAAACATGTGAAGTGGAGATGATGCTACTACTCCACCCTCATGAAATGCAGGACAATGGAAAAACTTGGAAGAGGTTCTTGGAAGAAACCTGAGGTGACAAACACTGTGCAAAATGTGAATGAAACAGAAAGGATCTGAAGGCAGAAGGAGGCAGAGAGTCAGCTGCTTCCCTCAGTTCATTTACCCAGGTCAGAGTAGCTTGAAGGAAGGACAAAGTTCAGAGGGGTCTGTTCTGTTGCTGTCTATGCTGCAGGTGTTCTCTAGCTAAACTGAGGGCTTTAAAAAGTGACCAGATTTGTGGATGGCAAATCTTTCCAACCTGTATATTGCCTATACCTGAAAGATGCCTATTAAGTTAAATTCACATAAAAATTTAAAGAGGGTGGGGCAAAGAAAAAGGTCATCTCTTAAAATTAAATCATTTGAGGTGAAGCCACTTTGTTTAGTGTTTTTTCATTGCTACAAGTTCTTTGTCGTCCCTCATGATGCAGAGGAGGAAAAGTTCATAAAAGCAAGACGTGAACTGTTTAAGCAAAATTCATGCACTAGACAGGGAACTAAACTACATAGTTGGTTCAATGAGAAATACCTCAGAAAATCCAGTGAGAAATACATATTTTGGGATGACTCACTGGAGATGGAATTTCATCTCCTGCCACTGTGGCAACACTGATTCTGCCATGGAGGTTCTGAACATGCTTTTTGCAGATAATATGAGCTGTTGCATTGTATCTCATATATCTCATGTTTTTACCATTTTAGAGCCAGGGGAGGACTTGGTTAATACATATCCCAGACTGCAATAGATATGCAATTTGTGAATCACAGACCCTTTACTTCAGCCAGACCAGGGCTACTGCAGGACCTCACTCACCTGATTTCTCCTACAGCTTCACTGCCAGGCAAGTCTCAGGATCAAAGATGAAAGCTGGCTAAAGCCTCCAGCAAGAAAACTGCCAAAAGCTGGGTGATTAAACAGAACCAACCAAACCCCCCTCAAATGTTACTTTAGAGAGGATGTATTCAAGTTCAAATGGGGGTTATTGTGTCTCAGTTTGCCATCAGGCAGTCAGGGTAACTGACCCAGCAATACCTGCCCAGAGGAAGAGATAATGTTTGAAATTCATGTTAGAAACAATTATCTACTTGACTTTTAAGTATGGCTCTTTCGGCTTTCATTTTTTCAGGAGGGCATTAAAAAAAAAACAAAACAGAAAGGCTCCCAACTCTTTGAAGGTCCTGTTTGTGCTGAAAACAGATTCTGTGAATTGGTAATTCACCGAGCCCAGGGGAGGTGAGGCTGGGGCAGCTTGGCAGGCGACACCGCTGCCATGCCCAGCCCTTCTGCAGCCACCCACTGGCCGTGCTGCCTGCAGGGCCTTTCTGCGGCAGGACATGCCGCCTTCCCTATCCCACAGCCTGAGCTCAGCACCCTCCTTGCTCAATCTCACCCACCTCCAGCATCCCTTTTCCCCTCTGCACGAGGCTGGAGAAGGGTTCACAGGGCGATGTGGCTGCCGCAGGGCTGAGGGCCTGCAAAGCGCCCAGCTCCCCGTGGTGCTGGAGGTCATGGCCTCCCTCACAGGGGCAGAGCAGGCAGGAGCCTAACTCTGGGCAGCTGGAAACAGAAGCAAAACAGCAAAGCCACAAAGGTAACTTCTCTGTTCTTCAGCATGGGTTGCTGTTTCCTGTTACACTGCTGCCTTTCAGCCAGAGCAGGGCTGGCTCTCCTGCAGGTGACGAGGGGGAGAGGCGGCCTGCTGGCAACATGGGGACGGCTGAAGCTGCTGGCTGAGGAATTACAGAATCACAGAATATGCTGAGTTGGAAGGGACCCACAAGGATCATCAAGTCCAACTCCTGGCCCTCATAAACACATGGGTGAGAAACAAAGAATGATCTTCAGCAAAACCATGGGCAATTTGTGGGCAGCCATGTCATGTCCCTGCTTGGTCAGGACAGAAGACACTGGCTGGTCCCGTCAGTGTCCCCACGGCCTCTCTGGGAGGGAAGGCTCATTGTGAGCCTGGAAATGCTGCACAGAATCGTCCTGTTGGAATCCTGCTGCTGCTTCCCCTCTGGGGCCGTAGGTGAAGCCAAGCCCACAGTGTGAATGCACACTCAGGAGCACTTGTGGCCATGCACAGAATGGGCAACTTCAACCCTGCTGCTCCCAGGGAATTCAAACCGTTAGAAAAATGAATTAAGCCTCGCCAATATCTTTGCTTTAAAAATCAAAACAACAATAACAAAAAGACCAGTCAGGTTAATTACACTAGAGCAGGGAGGAATCTGTGAGATGTAAATACATTTCCATGAACATTAAAAGCAAACCCCTCTCTAAAGTGTTTTTCTTTCACAAGCAAGCAAGAAAACGCATTGGATAAAACAAACTTTGCTTATTTTAGTTTCGACTCAATTACCTGTTAATGGAAAAAATCTGGCACCACCAATAATAAGGCAGGAATGAGATCACTGTTCTGGAGGCCTGGCTTGTCAGGGAAGCTTGCAACAAGAAGTGCATTTATCTGCCTTTCTATAACCCTTTTCAAGCACTCTGTCAGGGAGCCCAAACTGAACAGCCAGTTTAGGAGGAACTTGGAACCCACTCCAGGCCCCCTCAGCCCTCTGGGAAAAGGAAAATTATTGTTGGCAAGTCTGCCTGGCTCCAGAAGTTGATCCAGTGCCCCCCACTTGCCCATGCAGCAGCAGACAGAGCTAAGAATTTTGTTATAATTAAATAACAGTGTGCTGATTGGTTGCTGGAGGTGGTCTTGAAACTGGTGTTTAAGGCAGTAGAGAACAACGGTTACTATTCATAGAAAAAGCAGAGTCTTAAAATCCATCTGTTTCGTTCCAAATTTAGGCCAAAAAAATGCTCACTCACTGTCTTTAAAAATACCACCTGCTTAGCTATTTTGTATAATGTGCCATTATATAAGTTTGAAGAAGGAGCAGGCAGGGAAGCAGCGGGGGCTGAGGAGGGGTGGGTGGAACAGATTAAAAAGATATAGTTAGATCCAAAAATACTCCAGCAGCATATTTAAAAGGGAACACAAAATAAGGGAGCAAAGGAGACAATTTCTGATGGAGATTAAAACCAGGGTGTTTGCTAATGCCTGGCAAACAGCTACTACAAATGGGCTTGTTTGCAAATAAGATAATAATCCTTTTTCCCTCTTTCTTGAAAAAAACCCCACCCTTCTTGCTTGGCACAACCAGCTTCAGTCATCCCCATGCTACTGAGCTGTGGAAACACCTTGAGACTTTCCCACCCTGTAACTGTTCTGGCGGTGTCCAGGCCAGGGCATCAAAAGCCCCTGCCAGCAGGTACCTCCTAAATGGGGCTGTGCTTCCCATCAGTGAGCTGGTGCCAGCTGCTAGCTCAAAGGAACGAGACAGGGATCTGGTAACCCCACAGCACTGACTTTTCCAGAGCAGCTCTGCTCTGTGAGCAGGAGCATTAGCAGGGCCTGGTGTCCTGCAGATTTGTCTCCTATCTCCCCATTGTCCTTTCCCTCTCCTTGCTTCCCCACTGCAGTCTTACATAATATTACATATTGCAGCTGCAGTATTTCCACTTTTCCCTATGCCCTTAACTCGTTCCCTTGTTCCCTCCAACATCCCAATGCTGTCCATGTCTCCTACCTAATCTTCTCAGCCCGCCAGCTGGGCAGGGGAGAGCAGATGCTGGTCCAGAAGTAGACGTGTGATAATTGGCCATCTGGATGCTGCCAGAGAGAATGGATAACAGCTGAGCTCTCCCTGCCTTTTCTTCAGCAGTGGATCTGGAAAGCCTCTCTTCTCAGCGCCGGCAGAGATTTCCCTGGAACTCAGAGGGACTTTATCATCTCTGAGAGTTTCACTGCTGCTGTCAAATCTGGTTCAAAATGCCAGAGTATTCAAGAATTATCAGGAGAGGGTCAAGCAGATGGACAGAGAGCATGACTTCATGTTCTCCACTGCCTTAGAGGTCCAGATTAATATCCCCTCACCTCAACTTTAAAAACATTTCCAACCTCAGAAAGAGCAACTCCTGGTACATGGATGAAAGTCATGAGTTAATATTTTTGATTGATCCCAGAAGAAAATCAGTCCAGAGGTTGGAAGACTACAGTTGTCAAAGGGTACTTAAATGGGTGGGTGACATTATTGACAATGATGGGTGCTTGGAATGAAATCACTTGTAGCTCATCTGTGTCAAAAATCTCAAGATGTTTTCCAGGGACATCTTAAAATGAATGCCAAAGTAACTGTCTACCCTTTTTTTTGTAACATAGCAATTGCTACAATCTCTGAGCAAATTTGAATATTCATAGTTTTAAGGCCCCAAAAGCTTTAGACATCCTGTCCAACAAAGATCACTTGAGATCAATCTCAGTCCTGTACTGAATTTAATTTTCAGCTGGAGCACCTCTCCCAAAACCCTTCATCCAGTCTTTGGTGGTAAAGTGCTCCTATGTGTATGCCAGACATACCTGGGCAGCAGTGTCACACACATTATTGTTGTTTGTTATTATTATTTTTGTAGTAGTAGTAGTAGTAGTAGTAGTAGTAGTAGTAGTAGTAGTAATAATAATAATAATAATAATAATAATAATAATAATAATATTGACTTTCAATATTGTTGCAATGACCTGTGCAACCATTTACTGTAAATTCTCTTTACATAATTTTTATAGTCTAATGAAATGAACAGGACTCTAAAGATTACTCCTTTTTTCCTGCCTGTCCATTTTTTTTCCTTTAAGCAAAGCATAAAACCATGTGGCACTGCTTTGAGTCAGCAATTGCTTAAACTTTTTAAAATTCCATACACTAAGTGAAAAATGAGATTTACAAAACTAATGGAAAATAAATATCTCCCGAACATGCAATACATTGACTTGCTTCCTTGCCTTAGTCCATAAAAACAGATGGAAGCAATAGCTACAGTGAATTACCTACTGTATGCTGGGCCCTGTGCTGTCTCTAGGCAGAACTGGATGAGAACAGACCATTCCACTTTACCACCACCACACTCTAGTGGTTGCCCTCAGTGGTGTGGGTCTGGGGGTGATCAGCCTGGTTTTTTACCCTATTTTACACCTACAATGCATAGACAGGGCTGTCTTTCCACCACATTTCCACTGGACTCCTGGACACAAAGGGAATACATATAAATAATGGCAATTTTCTCCCAGGAGCCTTGACCCAGCTCTAAGCAAGGGAAATTTGGAGGAAAATCTGAAGGCATAATCCCTCAAAGGGATGCAGCCAAGGCACAACCTGGAGGAAACACAAGCAGTTGCTTTCCCAGGGATATACAATTGTTTTCCACAGCAAATAAGTTCCCAGCATGAGTTCTCCACCACTCACAAGCCCTGCTCAATGTATCCTTGGAACACATGCCTCTCACCACACACAGAAGGAAAACTAATTTGCACGGGAATGGTGTTTCAGGACTCTGCTTTCTGAAGTTTGCCTAATAAAGCAGAGAGCAAAGAACACATTATTTTCCTGAATATATGAATCATACCTTGATGGTGTCTACTTTGAGTCATGGCATTCAGAGATCTCCCTGGAGCACTATTCCTTACTTTAGAAGAGAGCAGCTATCCCCAGCAGAGATGCAGCACATGTGTCGGGCTGATGGATGGCCATGCTCTAGCAAGAGTCAAAACACTTAGGAAAAAGAAGTAAAAAATTCCCTAGAAACCTTAACTAGCCAGAGAGTAATTTGAGCATTGCATTTAATTTACTGGCTACCAACAACAGCAAAATCTGGCACCTTCCACAAAGGCTTTGCAGCAATGTCCTTTTCCCCACTGCAGAGCCCTCTCCCACCCACGCTGCCCACGAGCCTGCCGTGGTTGATGAGGGAACATGTTCCACTGAGGTCAAGAGCAGCATCATGTCAGACCACAACAAAAATACCATCAGGAGAGATAGATCAAGAGAGATAAATGGAGCTTGATAAAAAATTCATCACGACTTGATCTTTCTAATAGGACATAAGAAACAATACTCATGTATTTACATTACTAACATATTTGAACAACAACAAAAAAAGGGCTTGTCTTGTAAACTAATAATTAAATATTAGCAATTAAAAGTACTGTATATTGCTTACACATTGTACTTCACTCAGCACCTCCCAGGCCCTCACAAAGGAAATTCCTTCTGCAGCCAATGGACACTTTTGCAGGTTTTTTTGGACCCCACAGGAAGGACAGCACCATCCCAGTGCTGAGCTTACCAGAACAGCCTGTTCCCAGGTCTCTGCAGAACACTCAATCTTCCTGCAGAGCCTGCCAAGACCAACCAAACAGAAGTGCAGTACCTGAGCAATGCACCTGCACAACAGCAGGGAACAAACCTGCTTCAACACCTTTACACTCCATCTTCCTCAAGTGCCACCATTGGAATTACCATGGCCGACATTTTCCAAGATGACTGGCCCTATGGTGACGTCCACTTGAGATAGAATCCTGGAAATCAGGAAGTTTCAATCTCCACTTATTAAAAAAAAAACCCTAACTGATCAACAACATAATAAGAATCTTTGCATATAAATTCACTTCCATCCTGCAGCACCTGCAGGTATTTCTGTCAGGTGGATGCTGGATTCTCAGATCCAAGAGCAGGCTGTGCTACAAGGGCTCGTTGCATTAAAAAACCCCTCAAATATATGCAAAACTGGACTCAAATCTGTCCAGGAGATAAAGCCTAAGGCCAGAAGAAAGACTTTACTAATTAAGGCTATCTGGGTCTCCTGTGTGACCTTTATAGTGCGCAAGCTCTGTGTTGTGAGATCACCAGGTTGAACAGAAATACATTAAAATTAAAGGTATCACCAGCCCTGGTCTCCCCTCCACCAGTCAGGCTCACATTCCTTTAGCTCACATGCTGTCTTCTGCCAAATCATGTGCCATTTGCTTTAAATAAAAAGGATCTTTAACCACTGCTACTCATGCAAAAGTGCACTGAGCAGGGAGACGGCCAGTGCAAATGAAAATTGGGATTTCTCACTACTAGAGCTGGCTGCAATTTGCCACAATTTTCACACCTTTTTTCCCAAGGAATTTTTCCAGTCAGCCTGCAAATCTTTCCAGCCAGATAAAAATGCAGTCAAATGCATAAATGAGTTGACAAGTCATTCTCTGCACATACTAAGTTGCTTTTATTAATCCAGAACTGCATGCTACAGATACTGTACAGCATGAACATTTATTCATTACAAAAAATGGCTTCCAAACCATTAAAAATGAAAATTGGAATAAGAGCATAAAACGGAACAGTAACATCACAACTGTTAGGAAACATTCAAAGTATTCACAAAAAATGTTATAGTTAGCATCTTAATAAACCAGAGAAAAATCTGAGACAGTTTTACAATCGCTTCATGTCAACTACAATGGCACTGAATGAACAGATGAACAATTTTTCAGCTTTATACAGCGTTTTTTGCAACATCAACATGCCTAGGTTTTTTTTTTTGTTTTAAGTTTGCTACCTACCTGTATGTAGTAAGTGTACATAAAAGTGGCAGTCTGATTTTCCTTTTATGAATAATCTAATATACAGAATTTGGCCCTTAAGGGTTTATACCTCTTCATTTTAAATGCTTTCCGGACAATCTGCTACCAAACACGTCTGTTATAGGTGACATTAAAACTACATACATATCTACCTATGTAACATCACAGCAAAACATGATGAACAAAAAAATTACAGCATTAAAAAAAATAATAAAGTTGTCGGGAGAAAGTTAAAAGTCACTGAGAATTTTGGCACATAAAAATTTTGCACACAGCCTACAGTCCTAATGTCGCAGGGGATTCAGCTGCAGTTCTGAACGGGAGACACTTGGACCTTGCTATTTTTCAAACAGCATTGCTAAAAATTCCCTTGCTAAATTTTCAAGTCTTTTCGAGTGTAATGGCTTTTAAAGCAATTTTATTCTTTACACTATTGATCCTTGAAAAAATGCATCTGCGAATGTCCATTTGGTGGCAACCGTATTTCATATAGCAAAAAAAAAAAAAAAAAAAAAAAAAAAATCACAAAAAACAAATCAAAAACAAAATCCCGGAAAAAATATATATATACACATTTATATATAAACTTAAAAACCTTGTACAAATGAGTTGTTATATATAAGATGCTTACACTAAAGAAAAAAAAAACCCTTTATACAATGTTTCAAGGAAAAATAAAAGAAGAAAAAAACATTTAAAAAGGGACAACATACAGATACAACAAGCAATTTCTAAAGCAATAAATACTACTGGTCCAATAGCGTTGTGATACTTTTAATTGTTGAGTAGCGTCCCCTCCCCCAAAAAGAACAACACCATGGAACAAGGTATATTAACACATTTTTTAACCCTTTGTTTCTGTACATTTAAACAATAACAAGTAACATCACAATAAAGGTTGTTTCACACAAGGAAGAAAAAAAAAAGAAGTAGTAGCGGCACCGCATTCGTTGTGCCCTTAAAGGTTTAAAAACCAGATGTAAAATGATTGGTTCGCAAGCTCGTATTTAATACAAATAATAAAGAACCAATGCCTCTGGCAAGGGCTGCTTCAAAATTGCTTCTTTTTTTTTTAATTTTTAAAATCAGTCTTTAAAACTAAGCTATTGGAACTACATAACAATTATGTATATATATATATTTTTTAAACGCTACAAAGACTTTAAACAGCTGTTGATAAAAATTTTGGCAGAATCATGAGGCTTTTCTCATCTACATATTTAAAAAGGAGAAATTGAAATAAGAATGGGTCAAATATTGACCAATGAACTCGATAAAACATCAACTAATGTAGCCACATGGCACAAATTAAAAATGAAACCGAGAAACGACGACAAACAGCGGACAACAACGAGGAGAAGAAAAAAAAAATAAAGAAAAGGAAAAAAAAAAAACAAAACCAAAACCCCAAATACCAACAGAATTCATTCCCCCCGAAAGGAAACCAAAAGGGCTAACGAGGCTAAAGCTATTCTAAGGACTTCGTTACAAGGGAGAGCGGCTGGGGCTGTGTCCCCGCCAGCGAGCTGTGGGAATGCAAGGAGGACGTCGAGGGCTGTGCGAGGGATGCGGCGGCGGCCGGCGGGAGGGCGGCCGGCGGGTGGTCCAGGGCCCCGTTGGGGCAGCTGGCGGCGGGCAGGGCGCCGGGCTTGCTCGCGGCGCTCTCAGCGAGCACGAGCGAGGATGGCGGCGGCATCATCACCAGGTGCGCCAGCGGGTCGGGCTTCAATGAGAGCGAGAGGGGTTGCGTTTGTTCAGTCTGTGGTTTCGAGTCTCTGGAGGGGGAGGCGAGCATGGCGGGGGAGGACGGAGGAGAGTCTAGTAAGCTTCCATCTGAAGAGGGTGGGCTGACGCAGCTGCCTTCACCTTGTATGTAGCGAACGCACTTTTTTTTTCTCCTAGAAACAGGGAGAGAGTTATCCATGAATAAAGGGCAGAGACGCTGATGGAGACAGTCATCTACAGCAAAGAGCCATCAGTCAGCTACTCTGGGCTCTGCATGGGTGGCATCCTGGCCCCATGTGTCATCCTGGGGGTCTGGCAGGATGTCCTCGGCACCAAACCCGCTCGGGAACCTCCCCTCCGCTAACAGATTTGGAAAGGATTCACCAATTAATTGTCTCTTCATCCCCCTCCTCTTCAGGCCGCCTCCTTTCCTTATTTTCATAATCAGAAAACCAGATAAATGGGTTGTGGAGCCCCCTGTTCTAATCTACAAACTTTCCTACATGGGAAAAAAAAATATTAAAAAGTAATTTAATCCTCCTAAAATAAAAACCCTGGATAGCTGATGGTATCTGAAGATGTCCCATAACACTGTCCAACTCAATGGGGCTATAGTTACACCTGCATCACCTGTGGTCTCATACGATGCCCTGCCCTTGGGAGGCAAGATCAGCTGCAAACTACTGCTCATTGCTTTCTCCTCTGTTAAGAACCACACCAAATCCAGAAATGTCAGTCAGACAGAAGGGATATATAACAGAGAGAACGAGAGAGAGGGGAAATAAAAACAAAATGAACAAACAAAGCAAACAGAAGAAAAAAACAGGAAAAGAACAGGAAAAACAGAGTATGATCCAAAATAACAAGAATAACTGGTTGTATGGCCTGCAGGTTGTGGCTTTAAATCGACTCAGTTTTACTTTTTGTTTTAGGGGAAGAGTGGTAGATTTGGGAAGCTGCTTTTGGGATTTTCCTCTGAGAGGCCATCCATGTAACTCCAGAGTGGGATCCAATTTCAGTAGGTGAAGAGCACGACAACAGGTACAAAGGTGAGGAGCAACATGGATCTTAATTTCACACCAGGGCATGTGAGAGTCTCGCAAGAGCCGCTCATCTTCAAATAAATAAGTGACCCGACAGAGATCTTTTCTCCTCCCTCTGTCCACTGGATAATGTAAAGGAGCAATGAAAACAGATGACAGTTTCACACCATCTTTCTTGCCAAGTATATGCAAGACAATTCTAGCAGTAGGACAGAAATAATGAGGCAAACAACCACAGCATCTGGCAGAATGATGAGCAGTGGCCACCTTGACCCTAAGCATGCTGGCTCTTCAGCCCTCTGATCCACAATCACACATCCCATGGGAAGTGCTGAAGTGCTGTCACACAGCCCAAGGCATAGGACAAAGCCTGTCTAGAGCAGCTCTGCCACAAGAACTTTGGATGCTCAGCTAAGCTGCACAAAGCCACCAACGTGAAGGAGGAGATCGCTCTTCCTCTCCAGTGGATACATCACCCCAGCTCTGCTCCATCAGAGGGAGTGCCTGAGCGTGGCACAGCAGCTGAGTGTCACCAGGGGACATTCCCCACTCCAGGAGGTGCCCCAGTTCCCCTGCTGGTCACCAGTGTTCTCCCCTAGGTTTGGCATTTGACTAGGTTAAACCAAGCTCCACCCTCGAGGCAATGAGGACAGATGCTTCTCATTTGCAAAGGAGACCACACTACCTTGATCCTGGAGTTAAAACTATCATCTCCCATAGCCAGGGAAGGAACAGCCACCCCAGTACCCAATATTTCACCAGCTTCAGTGAGGGACCAGTGCTGTGACATCCCTTCCTCCAGAGACTCAGGTCTGCTCTCAGATTCTGCTCCATGTGCCACATGGCAAAGTAAGGGGTTAGGGCTATTAGAGTTTTAACCACGTTAGCCTGCAGATCAATACATGCTAAAAACTAAAGACAACCATGCAACTTAAATGTTAAAAAGAAAGAAAGAAAGAAGACAGCAAGTGAAGGCTGTAAACCATGCTTTATTAGAGCAATGTTAAAAGACAGAAAAAAAATTAATTTGGTGGGCTCAAAACAGACCTTGTTAATTCTTCTACCATCAACAAACAACACTGGAGATCTGTGGCTCTTGGCTAAGGACAGTTCTGCTGTTCTCTCTCCCCTTTCATCTCACTACTTCCTACTTCAGCTGTGCAGCACTACCAGGGCCACAGTACCTGTTTGGACCTTCTGTACAGCTCCAGTGGCAAAGCAGGACAGTTAAGTTCCACAAAGCTCACCAATCCTACTTGTGTGGGAACATGAGTTCTTACGATCTGGAGACTGCAGGACTCCCTCTCCATCCCCAAATTAAAATTACTTGCAAGCAGAGACCCAAGCTCTGCCTGCCTCATTGATAGGGGTCCAAAAGTCCTTTAACTGGACTGCTCTGAATCTAAAGGGCAGTAAATTATTTAACTGGAGGTAGTTTGAATCTAGTATGCCAGCATTTCAAATTTATTTTTTAATATTATTTATGTTCTGTGGCCTGAAAGAAAGAGCTCCCATGGCAAAGCAGCTTTAAACCAGATTTACCCAACTTTCTGACACTGCAGAGCTAACAACCTTTTAAAAGCCAAACCCATTGCTCTGCTACCTGAAGTAATTTTCCTTTGACTAGGATTAAGGGAGCATATTGCTTCTTTTGCCAAACTCCTTAATAGTGTGGCCACTCAGTACTCTGAAAATAATATTTACTTAAATCATAAGAGCTCAAGGGGGGAGATATTTCTACAATCTGTGCCAATGGCACCATGGTTACTTGTGGTCATGTACCTGTCAGGGTTAAGTGGGACAAAAGGTCCAGAGGGCAAACCTTCAAAGCACACATGCCTAATTTTAGCAGACATGAAGACCACCAGACAGCTCCAGTGAGGGGGAATAAGCAAAAATTGAAGGAACTACTTGTGCCTCAGTTTTGCTCTCCAAAAGGCTGGAACAAAAATACTACATATTGCCCCCTCAGAAGCACTAATGAGGACTATTCAGTTGTGCATTGTTCTGAAAGTGTCAGCTTGCTACATCAGTAGAGCAAAGACCAACAGACCTGAGCCCACTTTTGCTGCTCTTGAAACTAGCCCTGGAACAGCACCAGGAAACCTGTAATGCTGCAATTGCCATGAGTGAAAGCCACAGAAGGGTTTATTCAGTTGCTGTGGGCAAAGCTGTCTCAGTTTTCACCACAGTAGCAAACTGCACATTTTTAGCACCTACCTAAGGTGTGCTACAAAATCCTACCATGCTAGCAAATGCAATGTTATAACGGTTAGGACCAGAACTAGGAGAGAAATGCTCTAATACCTAGTGGTAAAATGCCTCCATGCATGAAAAAACAAAACAAAACAAGAAACCAAACCAAAAAAAAGCAGCTGACTCTGAATCAGTAAGTCCAGAACTATCAGCTATACCACTAAAGTTGTCCCTGATGTGCTGAAAAGACTTCTGACCAAAATCTGGTATAAGTTAAGAAAGGGTTTATGCTTCACATGTAACCTAAGCACAGTACAGACCAAATAAAAAGTTTCCTTGCTGATAAAATGTAATTTTAAAGTATGTTGCTTACTTAAGCAGCCAGGAAAAGATAAAGCAACACAAACATGATGTGCTCCCAGTTCTGGTACTTGACATGCAGAGCCTGACATACTTCACATACTCTATCTCTAGACTACACAAATATCTGCTGGTAGTGTGCAGCAAAATAACCACAGAATAGAGCCTAACTAAACACAGTACTGCAGCCCTTGGCTAGCATGAGACTTGAGCCTCCTGACACAGCGAAGCAGCTACTCAGCTCTTCTGGACTGAACCCTTCTCCCTTCAAGAGCTACAAAACTGCTGCTTTCCCAGCTTGTTTAACACATGTGCTGTACTGATACCTAACCCCCAACAGCCCATAATACCATACCTCAAATGGCACAACACACAAACTGCAGGAGGCATTTCTGGTGCCTCCTCTGGTACACTGACACATACCACCACCCTCAATCCTGGACACTAAGCACAGACAAGACTGCGTGCATACACAAAATACGATGGACGTCTGAGCTACATTCTAAATGAGATGGAGCACATGGGATTGGCATGAGTAAGAGGGGAAAATGTGGGAGAGGAATCACTACACACAGAGTGTGGTTTGGGTTGAAATACCTACCATCATAATATTCCAAATTCAAAGACTGCTTGTATCAGAATAAAGAAACAACAAATTTAACCAAATGCGATCATATAAGGAAAAAGGAATGAGAAAAGAACTACTCGGTATCCCTCCACCAAGAAAGAAGTACGTACTGAGTTACACATGGAATTAAACTCCAGTAGAACATGGGCTGCCGGAATTTGGGCTCTCTGATGTCTTTCATCTCCTTTTAATGCTGGAAACTGTGCTACTAAAGTTGTAATTAGTTTTGTCTAGAGCTCAGACGTTTACAGCTCACTTGTTGGGATAAAATTTAAGAAAAAAATGAATTTTGGGATTAGGAAAAAAGATTTCAGATAATTTTAAAAAATTGTGTCTACATAAACCTTACAGAGGCATAGTAGCCAATAGGTAGCTGTTTTAATTTTTTAGATAATACCAAAAGAATGAATACAGTATAAGCTGTAAACACTGGCTTTTACATCTCTAATAATGAGAAAAACACTGCAGATCCCAGAACCTTTTTAAAAAGCCTCTGCAGGCAGGGGACATAGACCCAAATGAAAGACAAAATATAAATGTCCAGCAAAACGTTAATTTTGCTGACAATCTGGAAAAAATAACCAAAAAAAAAAAGTCAAAAAATTGCCAGCTTTAAGGACTTTGAGTTTTCTTGTTCCCAGTTCTACCACCAGGGAGAGGTTATTGGTAAAGAAAGAGAGAAAATGGCATTAAATTAGCAAGAAATTCCAAAGATCAAAGATTATTAGCAATTGATGCTGTGGGAGAGAGAAAGGTGGGGAGTGGGGAAAAAAGATTAAAAAAATAAAATCACACAAATGCACTAAGAGGACAGATTGCTTTTATTTCCCCAAAGGCCTAATGGGTAGTTTTATACCTGCATGGTTTGCACCATAAACTCTGTCGGTCAAGCCCGAACAATGCCCGACACTTCTTTGGAGTATTTGCATCTGTTAGCATAAGGTAAACACAAAAAATACAACACAATGGTGGATAGAGCTCATTTGGTCTGCGTCATCTCAGCTACAGCTACGTTCAGCTTGCAATCACCTCCGTTTTATTTGGTAATCTCCCCTCGCACCAAGGGCAGGAAGGAAAACAGGACTTTCACAATGAGCCAAAGGAAAACCAAAAAAAAATCTCCGACACAGCCACGAGCCTGTGTGGCGTGGGTACCGCACTCAGTGCCGCGCTATCAAGGGCTTTGGGAGCCACTGTCCTTGGGTGGAGGCTGGGAAGGCAGGAGCGTGGTTGAGCCACGGATCAGATGGGCTTAAGGCTGATGCTGTTTTACAGTGGGTTTTTGGCTAGCAGCAGCAAAGAGGAAGGCAAAAAAAAAAAAAAAAAACCAACCAACCAACAAAGGAAAAAAAAAAAAGAAGCAAAACCCTTTCGGAGAGATGATTACTGATGGCAGTGTCCCACTCCCTTGTGTCTTCTAGATCACAACACAGAGCTACAAAGCAACAAGGCAGGAAAAAAAAGGGGAAAGTACCAAATAAACCAGCTGCAAATCAGCCATAGCGAGTCTGGGAAAACTATACACACCTGCAGGGGCCGCACCAGTTATTCTGTTGATCAAGGCCAAAGCGCGCTCGGCATTTCTTAGGAGCGCTCAGGTCTGAATGAGTTCAAGAAAAGCGAGCAGAAAAGGGAGAGAGGAAAAAAAAGAAAAGGGGAGAGGGGGGAGTGAGAGAGAGAGAGAGAGAAGAAGAGAGAAAAGGGGAGAAAAAGAGAAAGGTAAAAATAAGGAAAAAATAAAAATAAAAAAGGGAATAAAAATCAATGTCCTTGTTATTAATTGCAAATATTGACTTTTGATTTAAAAGTTTAAAAAAGTGATAATTACATTTTTATTCAACTCTTGAGATTAGCTGTTGCAATTAAAGCTGCAGTATCCCTTTATAAAGGACTGTTTCTTTCCCTTTTAAGTGAGCAGGTAGAGGAAAGTCTTTGTGGTTGGTCTAGCAGGATGTTTCAGGCAAGATTGCAAGATTGATTTGGGCTGGGTTTTTGTTTTTTTTTTTTTTTTGTTTGTTTGTTTATTTTTTAAGAGGGGGGAAAAAAAGGAAGAAAAGAAGCTGAGTATGGAAGTTAGATCCTGAACATGCTTTTTTCTTCAACTCAGATACAAAATAAGAGAAAAAAAAAAAAGAAAGGAAAAAAAAGAAAATATATCTCCTGGGATAATGCAGCTTTTGGAAAAACATTCAATTTACTTGTTTTCATTAATTTGTATTTAAAAGAATGGATAAGAATAAGCAGATTGCAGAATGAGTATGTTAGTATCAGCCAGAAAATAAAACGTAAAGCATGGCAAGGTGCTGAGTTAGTACAGCTAGTGAATTGCAATGAATAGGCTTGAGCAGAAAGGAAAAAAAAAAAGATCCAAAACTAAAATAATAATAAAAAAATGCGTATGCATGCTAATGTGAGAAGACTTAGTGGGAGCCATGAAAAATGCCATTAGATTAAGGAGGTTCATTACTGACTTGCTTCCATTCTTTATCAGTCTCTTTAAAGAAATACTGCATATTCAATTTGCACAGTTAGTACAACTCTTGCGTTATTTTTAATGTATTACTCTTTTAATAGCAATTGTTACAAAAACAAAAACAGAATTAAAAAATACTATCAAACATAATAGATATAAAGATATATAGATAATAAATACTATCAAAACGTGTGGATGGTATTTTTTTCTTAATGTCATAAGTGTTTAATGTTAAAATCTATAATGGCAGGAAAAAAAATTAAAAAGCAGTTTATAAACTATTTTAAATGACTCAAAATGACGTTAGCACCTGTAATCGGAGGAAGTGAAAGGCAAGGATTTAGGAAACATTCGCTGTGTTCTGAAAAAAAAGAACAAATTATACAAAGGCTTCAAAAAAACTAAGTTAGGGCTTCTTCAAGATCGACTATGAGATTGCCTATGCAGTATTTCTAATTTCCTATATAGAATGGCAAACCTCCTTAATTTAAGATGGGTGCGATTTACCACTGTAAGGCATGCATCAGGACATCCAGGGACAGCCCAAATTAACAGCGCACGCAGACGGACACGCACAGCCGCGCGCGCGGGAAGCGCACGGCTGGATAAACCACGGCACAGGCACTACAGCTACGGCTCTGCGCTACAGCCGCGGCAGCTACGCGCACAAACTCGGCTATGCCACACGAGGAGGCTCTGACATGCAATGGCTGGGTTACTAGGTTTAGAAGGGCGGTAACGCGTGAATTATTGGAGTGCATTTAAAAAAAAAAAAAAAGCTGTCTAGCATAGGGACTGGCTCCCCTGAGGCCAGGAGACCTGTGCCCACCTCCCCCGTACCTACAAGGGTCACACCAGGACTGCCACACTTCCACTAAGCAAGAGGTTTAGACTTGTCTTTACTTACCGTTGGTCTCTCCTGGCTGCTTATCCCTTTTCCTCTTCTTCTTCTTTCCCTGCAGAAAACATACACAAACGAGAAGGATTAGAATGAAGCCCCAAAGAAGTGTCCTTGCAAGAGGGCACGGAGTATTGAGGCTGTGGCTGGAGCAGGAAGCTCCCAAAGGGGGACACCGAAGTGTGACACTGGCTTACCCCCTGTGCAGGGAACTTTGGGGGGCCCCTGGGAGATCCTGCACCCCAGGATTGATTCTGCCTGCCCACTCTGTGACTTTTCTGACAGCCTTACTGCTGTCCACCCTGTGCTAACACCCACCAAGGCCATGCTGCCCATGGCCAGCTGGGGCAGGGGCAGAAGGACAGGCAAGATGCTGCTTTTGAGCTGAGATCATCATGAAGCCCGAAAGATCTGATGTGTATGCTCTTGCATGCAGAAGTTTCAAGAATCATTTGAGGTCATGTATTGGTGGGACAGGGAGGGGAAGGAGAGGGAGAATAAAGAGGGGAGAGTGAGGGTCAGACTGAGCCGCTGGAGTTCCTCAGCACCAAGCCCGAAGCATTCAAGGAGACAAGGAAGCCCACAGTAATGACTGTATCCTAACCTGCAGTTTTATAATTCCACTGACAACCTAGCAAGCAATGCCAGGACAAGAAAAAAAAAATCCAGACATAGCCAAGACCCTTCCCACATTTTGTTCTATCACAAGGAAACAACCAGTAATATTTTGTTAAACTCTATCCCTTCCCCAAATGCTGTACCACAAGATGATGACATTTGTTACAGCTTTTGACTGGAAGGGGAAAAGCCTGTTCTGCTTCCCTCCAACGTTGTGGGAGAGGACAACTGGGAGCTTCTGTGGAAAAACAGTAATTGCTTTCCAATAGAAAAAAAATGAAGTAATAAGCATAGCTCAAAAGATAAAAGCTATTTTTCCAAGAAAACTGCTCTAACACTGAGGTACAGAGTTTGCAGACTAGTACAACAAGGCCAGTGTAGGCAACAGAGTAATTTCATTTTCACAGCTCTCCAAATGCTAAAAGCAACAACTTTTGGGCCAGCAATGTCAGCTGTGAAAAGCACAAGAATTCCTGGCTTTTGAAGACATGGTAGCAAGTGCAGCTGGTGAGAAGACCTCAGAGCAGCAGTCCCTTGTGGTCAAGGGGCAACAAACATATCTTGGAAGAAGGAATCTCACAGACCTTTTGAAGGGTTGGATTTATCTGGGAAAGCCAAGAGGTTCTGCCACACAGTGGGCATCTTTCTCAGCAGATGGATTCCAGATGCATGGCTAAGATGGGCTTCAGCATGGCACATCCACATTTGGGATGCTCCCTATGATAGATTTCCTGGAATGTATTAGTAAAAAATTCCCCCAATATGAATGTAGGATATTGATTCATCGTTGTTCTGTTTTTGCTCCACAAAGCTGGCCTTGTGGCATGGGGTTTCTGCACTCATCCCCACGTCCTTGCTCAGGGTTGTAAACTGCCTTCCTGTTGTCCAGGCTGTTCCAAGTTTATGAGCTCCTTCTGGAGATGGAAAAAGCAGTGTGAACTGTCCACCTCAAAGGAACTTTAAACAACAGGTACATAATCCTGCAGCCTCGATGCTGATGACAAATAATCTGACACCTCTGAGGTAATTTTTCGGGATATGGAAGTTGTCAGTTGCTAGAGCAGCCATCAGTCTAACATGACAGGCAGAAAAGGCAGACAAGCATTGCTCCTAAAGCTCCCTGAGAACAGAATAGGGAAAAGCACGGTATCTTGAAATCCATGTATCACATAAAAATGCAGGGGGCTCACACTCTGCTCCATCTATATTGATCTAGATTGACAGTAACTCTGCAAAAATCAGTGAATTTTTTCCGGCTTTCAACAACGTAACCAAAACCAGACAATTGCCTCAAGATCATAAGCTTGACTTTTATTTCATCTCAAGGAGGCCACTGGCATAATTAACAGACTGCATCTGTGGCAAATTTGCTTAATTTTTGCAGTACATTTGGGAATTAAAGGGCTATTTCAATTTGAGACCTTATAACTTCTTCACTTGAGGGCCAGCCAGAACAAAGGTCAGGAGTCACCTGCCTTTCACAAGCTCTTCAAGCCAGATTTTAAAGTACTGTAATGCCTTTTGGGAGCAATCTGTTAAAAACAGCTGATCTACAGAAATGTTAGCCAGGGACCAGGAATTTCTTGTTCTTTTTCAACACAAGCTTTTAAAACTCTTCCTTCCTAACACAGAATGGACAGATGTCACATCAACTTCTTTACACCCTTTTCAAATCATCAGGGAGAAGAATAATCTGGTTTGCTTGTTCAATTTCTGGGCTACAAGAGGATATTAGACTATGTTGCTAAATTAACATACGGACTTAAGGAAAGAACTTTGGCAGTAGTTTTTCAAGTGCTCTCCAGAAGGCACCATTTTTTCTTTGTGTAAGATTATTCTCCCAAGACTTGAGCATATTGTAACATTTTCTGTTGTTATGCTATACAAATTTTTATGCTGCAAGTAAATATGAATGTAAATACCTGCTAACAATTTTGATAGCTCCCAGTCTGGAGCCAAACCAAGACAGGTTTTGATAGGTCTGCAGAGTTCTTTGGTATTAATTTTCTAGACAAGCAGTGGGTGAGGTGACTGGACCCTTACATACTTCTGAGTCCAGCACTCAGCACCGCTAAACATCTCACATTAGATCTCAGGAAGAGCCAACGTGCCTTGTGACACCAGCAAGCCATGAGGCTGAAAGCTGCATTTCCTGAATGCACTGCTCGTGTCTCTGAAGACTTGGGCTATAGCTGGCCTTATCCTTGAGCCTGATGTGAGGTGCTTAACAATTTAACCACTTCAAGCAGCCCAAAGTCGCTCCCCTGCTAGATGTGTGAAAGGCTCAAGACCCTACAAACGGCTGAGGGAGGAGGGGCACTCAGGAGAGCTGTGAATGGACCAGGAGAGGAGACATAAATAAATCCTGCGGATGATGCAAAGGTACCACGCTCTCCTCAGGCAGGAAGGTTCCCCCTGAAGGTCACCTGGGGGTACAGCATCAAGCCGCTGGGAAAGCACCGGCTTTCTCATCCTGTCCTTTTTAGCTTGAGAAGAAAGGGTTTCTCAGTGTTCACACAGTGAGGACAAAAGTAAAAGGTCCTAAACACTGAGGCTTTGTACATGCCCATCTGTCGGTGGCACAGTCACTGTGCAGAACGAGCATTCCCGAAACCTCACTGCAGCCTAGACTCCCTTTTGAACACCCAAGACGACAATACTGCACAGTGCTGAGGAACTACCTCGAGCCTATGGTCTGACAGCCTCAGGCCAGACTGTGCTGAAAAGGGAAGGAAAATGTGCTAAACAGGAGCTGTGCCTCATCAGGCTTAAAAAGGTCTCCTCTGAGGAGCACAGGATCAAGAATATTCTGAACTGGAAGGACAATTGAGCATGCACAGGTATACCTGTAATGACCAAGGAGGTAGAGCTGAGCCCGGTGGGAAGAAAAGATGATCAAGAAAACAAAAGGATTTGAAAACATGTCCCTAAATACGCATTGCTGAATAAGTGAGCATGTGTATTCTCCACCACTGAAATAGCAGAAGAGTGTAAAGAGCTGCTGCTGCTTCTCCTGGCTTCACTGCAGACTCTGAACTGGCTTCCTCCCACCCATACGTATAAAAATGCAAATTCACAGAGGCAAGTGTTGTCATATAGGGCAAAATATGATAAAACAGGCAGGGATTATGATGGGGATGGAAGAGACAGACTTCAGCAAAACCGTAACGTGTAACTCTACATTAAATTGGCATCAATCTTAGAGCTGTTGGTCCCCAAACCTGCAGGGAAGTGTGACTAGAAGGCAGAGAACAGGGTTTACTACAGAGTTAGAGACCTTGAGAGTTTTAGGTGATTTTTATTTAACTTACCAAAAAAAAAAAAAAAAAAAAAAAATAAAAATAAAATAAAAAAAAAATATCAAGATGCTGCTCTAATCCTATTAAAAAGGGTTTAGAGCTCTCACCAATCCACAAATCTGTCAAGAATTTATGGGCTTAGGCTTGCAAACACTTATTACCATCTGCACTGCTTACCCTTCATGGAAGGAGCTATTTAGTACTAGGGGTTATAAAGCTGCCCTTATGCTTTTTAAGAGACGAAAAATACTAGCACTTTTAGCTCAAAAACAGGCTTTCTGAAAAGTAGAGGGAGGAATCAATTTTAAAACAATCCATGAATTGATCATGAATTCCAATATACTTTTCAAAAAAATTAGGCGGGTAGGGGGAAAAAAAGGTAATACGAACATGAAAAAGAAAACAAACAAAATACACAACTATAGAGTGTGGAATAATTCATTTAACCCCACTTGAGAGTAAGACTTTCAAAAATATAATGCTTTTGGTTTTGCCAGTCCTTCTCTGAAGCTAGGATAAGTCATTCTTCCACTTTCCACTACACTCTCACACAGAAAAGCACAAGACACTAATTATTTATCTCTTTTGGTGGAAAGGAGAGGAGCATACAAGGGGCATTTTAAATTTCATTTTAAAAAATGAAATTCAAAATGACCAGCAAGCCAAACAGCACTTCCAGATGCTGGTAAAAGTGAAGGAAAGACTTTTTTCACACTCTACTGTTATCCTCAAATTCTAACCCCATCCTAGTCTCAGCCAGGAAGCCTCCTCCAAGTGGGAATTACCCCCCAGTAGTTTTGGTATTGCCGAGGGAAGCGTCTGTTGTCGTTACCAGATTGGGGTCCTGAGACTTTCCACGCAGTGCTTGTGTGCAATGTGTGGTTGTGGCTCAGCAGGTCACACAGACATTTCTACAAGCTCTACTACTAAAAGTTTCCCCCCACATAGGAACCTACATAGTTATCCCGTGCAGACCAGCCCGGGTACAGCTGCATGTGAAGCTGTCGCTCCTTTCTTGCTAGTTCATAGTATTTCGCTTGCTCTTCTCTGGATAACGCGTGCCACTGGGGTGGAGAAAAGACAAAAAGACAAAATAAAAAGCACTAGTGGTTGGGGTTTTTTTTAAGCATGTTAACAGCAAAGTGTGTTATTTATACATATAGATATGGTTAGAATCGATTTTCATTAAAAAGAGATAAAAACAGATGATCTGGCATGCTGACACTCATATTTTATTTACAGCTCTAGATTATAACTGCAGTTAAATCAACTGAACCACAACTAATCATTTACATGCACTCAACCCCTTTGTCTCCTGTTGAGAGAGGAGAACTAAGAAATCTAAACAAAAACAGACAGCAGGGGAGATGGTCCAGAAGCTGAACCACTTGTCCTGAGCCAGAATTCAGTTACAGCTTTGGAAGTGTCTCCTCCACTGGCACTTCCTCGCCTCTTGTAGCTCTCACAGGTGCTGATACTGGTACTGTACTCAAAGGTTTTTCATTTCCCATTTACTTTTCTGCCTATCTTAGGCCAAAATAAAACTCTAAGATTTTTTTCATCAGCCGGTCATGGAAATGATCCTGAAATAACACTGCTATTAATTAACTCCTCCTCTTCCCCATGAATGACTCCACTGGCAAGAAGTGCCTACAAAAACTAAAAAACAAACCAAGGCCTTTGGTTTAGCAATTTCCCTATCCATTTTCACAATGGCAGAAAAACACAGGGATTCAGAAGGTGTGAATCCTCCCAAGTTTCAGGCCCTGCTTGTGCCTGTCCCTTGTTACCTACCCTTCGACCGAGGATTTGGTTGATGGCTGCGCTCTCTTTCAATGTGCATTCTGCTACAACTTTTGCTCTCATTTCCTTCATATACAACATAAATGCATTAAGAGGTTTCTTTATGTGTGGCTTCTTTTTCTCTTCTTCTTTTTTGGAGTCCTGATGTTTTCTGAAGAGTAAAGATACAACAGACAGAGACCTCACAGTGAGAACCCCTTGTGAGTTTATTAAATTAATCCCCTCAATTTCTCTAGCATTAATTTCTAGGAAGAGGACCAGAAGGTTCTCTAGACCCTTCACCCTGGGTCTGTTTGGCAACAGTCTTAAAAGCATTACAAGAAAACTCACCTCATGTTTATGCAACATCACCAAGTACCCTCTGAGTCCCTACAAGAATCTTGGAAGGACATGGGCTCCAGAAAAATGGGCTCACAGGGGGAGATTGAGCATGACAGTAGAGGAAAAAATTACACCTCTTTATCAATGGGCTCTCATCAGTTCAAACCTAAACTTGATACCAGCTCTCTGCAGCTTTGAAGAAGCCATTTATGCTTAGTTTTTTGTCTCCTGTGATACATCTGTTATCTCAAGGCTTCAAACTAGGCACTGAGTAATAGAGAAACTGGTCAAGAAACTTGAACCCCAAACAAGAAAATTCCACTTCCTTGTTGAAACAGGTGAGATTGGCAACTACTTGCCTATGTCATAGAATGACTCAAAGACTGCTACCATCATTTGGACACACTTTGGCAGCTAAACCACATTCAAATCAATTATAACAGAAAAAAAAAATTGAAAAAAATATTTCACAGCAAAAACATCACAAACCCAAGCCTTTTTACAAGCCACACATGCACAGGGGATCCCAAAGAGAAGACAGGGGAAGCAACAACTTACGAGCTGTGGAGTGAGCCGACGTCGCTCTGGGAAGATTCCTGTTTGACTGTTGGTGTGACTATGGCCGGATGAGGAATTCCAGTTGTGTGTAAACTATGGTGTGGCGGGACCATGTGTGGAGGAAACCTAGAGGAGAGAAAGCTGTGTAAATTGTCAGAATAAAAATGAATGAATGGGGAGGGATGTGTATACACATTTTAAAAAAAAACAAAACAAAAAAAAAAACAACTGGCATATAACGAGCACATGACAGCTAGACAAAGCATATGAAAGCTGGCAGCATTAATTAGCAATAAATTAAACATAATGACTCTTCTAATGTCATTAAAGCCAATCTTCCCCTTCATTATCATTACTGACACAAGACATCATGATTTTTAACATTAACAAAAGGCGAATTCAACTGGATGAACTTGCATGAAGGTGGAATTTCAGCTACCTGAAACAAAATCCACCAGTCCATTTCTTTGCTGAGAAATTATGTGTGGCAGCCAAGGAATCAATTTTTATTATTTTGAATCATGTTGTGAATTTAGGATGACATCTTTTATTCTATATTGACAGCAAAATAAAATATTAATGCCAACACATTCTGGATGCATTTTTGATAATACTTATAGACGCCTCATTAGCTACATTTTGTTGATGGAGCAAAAGAAAATATTTATTTGTGTCTAATAAATCTCTGAGCCACACTGCTTTAACAGAAGGTGGAAGATTGTGGAATTTTTGATCCATTTAAGTAACCTAGAAAGGCTTTAACAATCTAGCCTTTCTAAAGAGAAAAAATGTTGTCAGCTTTGTGGTTTATGGTCATATACATGGACAGATCCCGGTCCTGCAAGTGGATTCAGAGGGATATGCAATCCTTCTGCATGAATCTAATTGCTTGGTCGGGATCACAGCACAAACATGGCACAATCATTCAGACTTTTTACATTTTAACAGAAACGAATACACTTCTCAAAAGCAGGATTGACTTATATCATTGTTTCTCAACAGTCTCAGAAAGGTTTTGCAGTGATTAAGGAAAGCACAGAATGACTGACTGCCTTCCCCCACGTCAACAGGCTTCCAACAAATGGGTTCTAGCTTAAAATTATGTTTCAGAAGTAACTTTCCTCAAAATGCCAAAATTAAAGTGATCTGGCGAGGGCTTTTCTCACTGCAAATCCCCACTCTCATCCCAGATTTTGAACAATCTGATCCAACTAAAATAACCCAAGATTATGGAACACTCAATGGGATAAATAATTATTACTTCTATCATAAATATTACAATGATTTTTTCCTCTCCAAAGGATTTAAAATGGAGTGATATACCATGGATATCACCATATATAAACATCAGAAATATAGTGGGGTTATCCTTTTCTCTTCCCTCTTATAAATCTCAATACCAAGTTTAACAATCCCATCCCCTGTGGCTGCCTAGACATTCTCTACATTCACAAGATGACACAGAAGTACTTTCATGAACAAGAGCACTGTCCACTACAAGCTCTGAGGATCTTTTGTCTATCAGCTGGTAGTACTAAGGGTGATTAGACAGAACTATTTTGTCTTTGAAGGCAGTGGTGGGAAGAGCAAGGACTGACAGGGAGAATGTGAAATTGCTCAAGTTGTAGAGAATTGCAGTTCTTCATGAACAAAGGCACGGAGAGAAGGGAGGCAGGAAGGTGGGATGGCAGGGGAAGAGGAGAATGGGCAGCGAAATGGTCATTCCTACTTCTGCTAAAGACTCACGGACACAAATCGCCAAGTGGGTTGTCCAAGTGCCTTCCCACTCTCTGATAAAAGTAGCTGGGAGAGAAGCACACGTTTGAGGATATACTTTGGTTCATGGCAGGTCAGACCAGAAGACAATGTCAAGGCTGCAAAGGAGACTGGCATCCTTGTCCCAGTTCTGCCACAGAACTGCTCACCATCAGCAAGACACAAACTGGGCCTTTGCATTACTCTGTTCTGTTCTTTCTCTGCTTCCATGTGCATGTATTTTGATTGGACATATCTAAAATTTGTTCACACAGCACCTGGGGCCTTCAGGCACAGTATGATGCAAATAAAAACTGGCAGTATGAGCTGGATTTTTTTAAAAAATAACTAACAAACATGATCAAAAATAAAAGTGGTGGTAAAAAACTGACCTTGCTGAGTGCAGTTTAAGCACAGGGAAAAAAGGTTGAGGCATGTCCTATCAAGGGACTGTCCTAGGCAAGACCCCGTGTTCAGAGAGGACTGTGCTGCTGGGGTTGGCTAGGCCAGAGACAATGAAGGATGAAGATGGAGATGAAAAGCCTTCCTTCAGAGAGCAGGCAGGAAGAGCTCTGCTGGTCTGACATGAGGGCTCAGCGTGAAGTGCAGTGGGCATGTACCAGCAGGGAGAAAATCTAAGTGCAGAGCACAGCATGCCCACATTGTGTGAAAGCCTGAAGGATGGCAAAGCCTCCACTGACCTCAGCTGGGATATTTTACTCACTGGGCTCTAAACTCCAGAGACAGCAGCCTTCATCAACAGGCAGCTGTAGCTCAGTGGTTATTTTCAGGGTTGCAGTTTCCATGAGGAAGTGCTGTGTTCATTACCAATGACCATTCACTTTTTCATACTGAATCTGTCCAATTCACAAGGCTGCCTATTGGACTTACACACCCCTTTCTATATTTAGGGCCATAAAAACATGCTCCAGAACCCAAAGTTGCTCTCACAATCCCATGGACTTCCATTGGTGGGATGAGGGCTCAGCCCAAGATCTGAGTGCCTGCTCATTTCCATGTAGACAGCCACTCACATGGCAATATGAGCAGGGGAAGGGTGTTAATTTTTAACTTCCTGGCTACACTCCAACTTCAGTAATTACATTCAGCAAAAGTGAATTTCCCCTGAAATTTCAATTACAGAAGGTATTTTCCACTGCCACCACTTAACTGCTGTGCAGTGTTTGTCTGGTGTAATTCTGCTAAATTATTTCCTGATTTCCTCTCACAGCAGTTGTTTTTTCATAGTGGGTCCACTGTTTGCCCATCACTCAGTTAGCCCTGTCTCATTTTACCTTAAAGGCATATTACAGGGGGTAATGAAGGATCAAGAGACCTTACAGGCATACAATGTGAGTGTGGCAAGGCTAGAAGGAACAACTAAGAGTTGTAACTGGTTAAGGACACTACCTTAATAGTCAAAACCATTTATGAAAAATCACTATTAGTCACTCATTAACCTTTTATAAACTATTCATAAGCACACTTTAACTATTAAACAGTAATTTTTAAGTTTAGGGAACTAAAGGTTGGGAAGCACTATAGGCTCTAAAGATCTACACCACAACGCAAAGATGGGAACTACTTTAGAAGGCAGGCTCTGGAAAACTGTGGATGGAGGGGTGAGGTTTGAGGTCAGTGCTGACTTCAGTGCCAGGGCACAGCCAGCACTGCAAAGCAAGGTTTGCAGCAGGGGCTTGCAGCAGGGCCCTGCAGGGCAGTTGCCCAGGGCCAGCACGTCTGGAGGCCAGCATGGGCACACCAGGAATGTCCTGACCACACCGGGCACCTGGACAAGGGCTGTCCCCCTGCTGAGCCCAGGCTGACACGGGGACATGAAACCACGTATGAGAGCACAGGGGGTGTTCCCATCTGTGGGAAACCAGAGAAGTTTCTGGGCTGAAACAAAGGGTAAACACCTTAAATCAATTCATCCCCCTGCACGTGTGCCTGAGCACGTGCGCACCTACGGGCTTCTGTCAGAGACAAAAAGAAAGGCTCCCTGTGTATGTGCACACCCCTCACCTTCGCCTAAGACATTCACCAGATTTTTTTTTTTCTCTAGACAAGTATTCCATGAATTGCAATAAACACCCTAAAAATTCTAAGCAGCTCATTATACACCACTGTCTCCTTTTATGGCTCCAAGCCAGAATATAATGATGAGTCTTAACTTGTTAAGGACAACTAATTTTTTGTTCCTGGCTGTCTCAGGGGCTTCTCTCTTACTCACTCTCACTTTACTTCACTGTTGACATGTTTCTGTTAACTGGATGTCATCTGCCTGCCTTGATTTTATGCACAAGCAGTGGGATGCATTTTTCTGTGCAACAATTCTGCTTTGAGTTGCATTAGATTTGTCATTATTCTCTCATTTTCCCCTTGCACTTGTAACATTTCATCTATTCCTGCCTTATTTTTTGAGCCACGGTGCACCCACATTATGGTTTATACATGATCTTGCTCCCTTTGAAGCCGGCAGATTTCAGAGCCAGCCCTCGTCAGGAGAAGTGCCTGCTACCAATTTAGCAGGCTGAGGGCCCCGAGCTCCAACAACTCAATCTAAAGGGGGTCACAGGGTGGCACAAGCGAGTGTCAGCAAGTGCTGTTTAATTGCCAATCTAGGCTTCTCCATGGTGTTTAAAGTATAATGACCCATCACTTAATTCTGAGAAGTCCTGGCCCTGCTGCTGAATGGAATGAATATCAAAGGATGTGCTAGAACAGGGCAAGGAGCCTACATTTCCTATAACTGCCATAAGTATAATAGACCTCTACTTCTGTCGTCCCATTACCACAATAATGTATTTAATTTGCTGTGTACTCTTTTTAACTAGATACCTTTCATAAAGTCTATCTTGGGAATATAGCCCCCCCTGCTTCCACATCTCCCCCCTCCCTCAAATGACTAGCCTCTCTAATAATAATTAAACTAAATCAAGCTCTACTTTGCCTCACACCATGCCTGCAAGTCTTTTATAGATATTAAAAAAGATTAAATAGGGGGAGGGAACCATTGTTTAAATTTGCAGCTCTCTCCCCAGCCTAGCATTTTTTTCTGTTCTGGGACTACCTTTTTTTTTTTTTTTTTAAAGTTGATTTTCCAGTTGTCTATTTGCTGGACCATCCTTTTAATTTAAATTTTTATTTTTTTGTTTACTTATCTAAAGCACAAACCACACTGTTTTCCCAGCCATTCATTCACGAGCCCTAGGTACAGATTTCCACTTCTCAATGAGGTGCGCTTCCCCCCAGCCCTCACCAGTCTTTTCCTCCTTAGATCATCTATGCACCAGTGCTCACATATTAAACTGCAGAGATGGAAAGGAAGGGACAGAGCAGGGAAGAGATGTGGAACCTTGCTATGTAATGCATGCTAATTTAATTATGTGCCATCATCAAAATGGATTAGCTGTTTCAGCCCATCAGGAAAGTCTAAACTTCCACCGATTTAATTAACCAGGCTGAAAATCAGATGAACAGAAAATAAAACTATCATTAGGAGCAATTACTGATTACTTAAACATAGTGCTGCCAACCAGTTTGTAAATAAAACTAGCAGCCCCTGGAAAATTAGATGGAATTAATTGGAGGTAGGGAGGGGGAGAAATATATACTTCTAAAGCTTTTGAGGGTCAGGCAGGCCCTTTTATGTTGACTATTAGTGTTTGGAGCTTTGGGAGGGGAAAACACAGCACAATAACCTTCCTCCCAACTCTGCTGAAGAGCAGTCCTCCTCCCTCCTGAGCCTTCCCTCCTGCGCACAGAGCGCTGCTCTGGCTGATGGCCACCGAGAAGGCAAAGGGTATCACAACTTCTCATCCCTGCTTTTTAGACATTACACCCTCCCAGCTCTTTCATTTAGTTTGGCTTTCAAAGGTGGCTTCTCACTCCTCCACCTCTACCTCTAAGGCAAATTCTTGAGGCCCATTGACAGCATTAGGACACCACCTTCTCCTCACATGGGAAGGCAGCCCTCGCCCTCTCTTCCACCCCACCAAAAAGCCAAGGATGGATGTTTAACTGAAGTGCTTTCAGGAATCTGCTGCCTAGATGAAATGCTCTCCTACAGAGAGTGGGAGGAGGAGCTACATTTGCTCTTGATTTAGGACCTCAGTATTTGAACTCACCTTGACATGGAAGCATTGACAGTCAGAGCTGTTGGGTAGGGGTGGCGGAAACCCCCTGTCGTGATTGGGTACACTGGCTGACCTTGCCTGGCAAAAAAGAAGGGAGAGAGAGAATGAGAGAAAGGAAAAAAGGGCTTAAAAAAAAAAAAAAGAACAACAAAAAACTTCTCTCTGCACAGTAAGCTTTATTCTCATTTGATCAGAACAAAAATCTTGGGGATTGTACAGCAAGGATCAAAGGAAAGAAACACAGAACAATTTGAATGCCATAAATCTGATAGGAATGGCTAATTAAATTTTATAACCTCTGCTTATGTCAATAGAGACCCTCTCCCCAAGCTGAAACTAGGTGTTTTGTTGTAATAATTAAAGGCGAAGTCTCGCTTGCTTTAATGGAGCCATCACACTAATTGAGGGCTACACATCCAAAGGAAAACAATAATGAATGTAAATTTATACCAAAATAAAGTACAGTGAATCAAAGGACTTCAGTTGCGCTTTGGGCCTCTTTCGGTATTTAGATCTCGGTGAGAAAACATTAAATTAACAGAGCTTAATTTGTAGCCTTTTGTCAGATTAACAAGTGTTGACAAGAGTTACCGGGGGAGAGTCCCCAAGAAGTATTGTGGGTAACCAATAGACAATCACACCTCATTACAATAATTAAAAAATACAGCAACATGCAAAACAGCATCCTCATGAAAGACACACAACTTTTTCTGATGGAGGTTTGTCTGTGCTGGCTAGCTCGTTTCATCTGTCCTTCAAATACATCATCTGACTGGGCAGGATGCTTCTGGAGTGGGTGCTAAGCCAGAAACATGCAGGCCAGTGGAGGACAGATGGGTTGGGAAGTTGATGGTGAAGTGCAAGTGGCAAGGAGAGGGGAAATGAAAAACTTGGGTTACTTCTGTGAAGTTGGCCATTCTACTGTCCTAGAGCAAAAGCCAATGTGATGGTGTCACCCCTCAACAAAAATCACTGGGAGAAGCTGTAAGAGCTGTGGGTAGGCAAGCACACCATGGTGTTGACGTGTTCTGAAGCAGCGGGGATGGCAGAGTTGTCCAGAGACAGGGGTGGCCATTAGCACCTGTCTGGTGAAACTGGCCACACGCGGCATCATTCACGTGCTTTGGCAGCCATGGCACGAGGTGCAAGGAGGACAAACCTGTGTCTGCACAATACAGACACCCACATGAGCAATGGGATATAGGCCAGGGACAGTGAAGAATTTCTTCCCTTCACTCCCATGCCTTTTTTGTCACTGACTTTTGGATCTAGCTGAGTGTACTTGTTTTAAATGTTGAGGCTGTTGCTGTGCAAACTCGAGCTAAGGAGCTCACATGCAGTCTACAATTGTTCAGGGTGTCCTTTGGAAAATCACCACAAACTAGGAGGCATTTCAGATTTCAGGGAGCAACGCTTTGGGTTTTTCTTCTGCTCATGATGTGCTCTTCTGGAGAAGCAACATTCAGCAGAGAGGTGATGGACACGCTGTACCCTCAGGGTGGGGGAGCCTCTACCCAAAATAGCTGCATGACCACCCCAAGGAAGGGCAGCCTGCAAAATGGCCAGAAGCTCCACACCTCTCCTGCATCCACACTTTTGTGCTTGAGAAAGGCCCCCAAGAACTCCGATGCCACCGCCTCTCCTTGCCCAAGACCTGGGGATGTGCACTGGCCTCCTGTTCTGCCCCGCTCTCCTGCAGGCTGTCAACTCCAGTTCCTCATGGAGAAACTTGTGGAGAGGTATTTTAGCACAGCTGGCCAAACAACCTCAAGCAGGAACAAACTATTTTGAACTTTGGGCAATTAATTTCTATAAAAAATATGATTACCCCAAAAGAGAGGAGTCCTTTTACGTGAGAAAAACAGGGTAAAGTCTTGATTTATACTGCAGAGAAATGTTGTATCCAGCAATACAAACAGATTTTATAAGCATTTAAATCAAATATACTACAAAAAAGGCTTGGGTAGTGCTTAAGTGTATTATAAACCTATTGAGAGAGGGCAACATAAGAAAAAAAAAGAAAATAAGGACTCAATTACTGTTGGGAGCCTCATACCAGCAAGGCTCTGCAAGTGGGATCTGAGGAGTTGAGAGTAAAACCAAACCCCAAACTAACTTTCCATTGTTTTTTTCTTAGCCAGTTTAAAAGTAAACTAATTCCTTTTTCTTGTTTAAAATTCCATTCCTCAGATGCCGATTGCCAACTGCCCAGCCACATCACATCTCAACTAGGAATGCTGCTCATGGCTGATGTAAAGTTCTACTGTTTCATAAGAAAAACAAAAGGGTTTTCAACAGACAAGGCAATGAAATTTAAAATTGCAAATTTGTAGTGAGGATGGCCCTAGTAAAAAAAAAAAAAAAAAAAAAGTCTGTGAGAACCACCCTGAGCCTCCAGAAAACAAAATCTGAGAAAAACTCATGTGGTGCAGCGTAAGGGCAATAACAAGGAAAGGACATTTCTGCAGAAGGGTTTAAAAATGCATGCTTCATGAGCTGTCAGCTGGTTAGGATGACATGCAAAGCTGTGTCCAACTGCTCAAGTCTGTTTACAACCACATGACCTGGCGTATATTTTAATTAACCTTCATGAGGTGGGTAAATTCATAACACTCAGTGAAGTGGCAGTTGGCAAACAAACTCATCCCAATGCACACACATACATACATACACACACACACACACACACACACACATATATATATATTTACATAAATTTTACACATCAGAAAAAGAAAAAAAGAAATTAAAAAAATGGAACTCCTTACTGTGGTACTAACCATCCTAGCGGATGGGGGATTTGTCCTACAGTGCCTGGTGATAATGGATAATAAGGAGATATATCTGGAGGATGTGGAGGCCTTGGAATTCCTATAGAAGAGGAACATAAAGCACCATCAGTATTGAAATGTGGAAATAAATAAAATATAAAGGAAAAACGGATATGTTTCTAAATTTCTGTCAATTTACTTTTGTTATAGTATTTGTGCCTTCACTTAGGGTTTTCAAAGGCTTTTTCACATTCTTTTTTTTTAAACAAGAAAAAATGATGTTATTCACTCCCTCAGTCACTTCTCCGGTCAGAGATAATTATTTTTGTTATGTAAAATTTAGCAGTCTCAGATACAATTTTAGTGTGATCCTGTACTAGATATTCTCTTAAATGTTCAATACAATGATGGACCCTGCAACAACTTCATGGTTATTTTAGTTTCATAGTCAGCCAAAAGACCCCAGGCCCTACCCGTGTGGTGACTGGGTACTCAATAACATGGCATTATTTCAAAGTAATCTCCAGAACAAGTTTAAAAGTCATAAAAATTGCAAATGATGTTTGCTTTTGAGCAAACCTAGGAAAGCTTTTCTGATACCAGGAGTGAAGGTGATGCCCCCTGGAAATGCTTGGTAAAACCAGGGGCAGATGCTGAAGATGTGCAGGGCAGGACAGAGAGCCCACCCATCCTCTCTGGACGAGGCACAGTTCCTACTCAGAAAGCAGAAACCAGTTCCAGACACAAGCCTTAAATATTAATGCTCCTTACCTTAAGAGCAAATAGGAATTACTCAGAGGAGTAAGGGTTACAAAGCTGGGTCTTTCAATTAACAAGCCAGGGCACAATTACACAGCAGAAGCAAAATTAAAACAGAGAGCATTAAAAAGAAGGGGTACTGTATTCAGGGCTAAAAACTATTTTTTTAAGTCACTTGGGAAGCTTTTAATCTCTAAATTAAATCTCCTTGTGTGACATTTTCATGCAGACATTGCTTTTCCTCCATTACAAAACCCAAACAGATTAACTGGGCTTTAACCATCCAGCGAGCTATTTGCACACTTGAAAGAATGTTCACAGAAGAAAAGTAAACAGTCTACAGACGTTAATCATATGTTTTACGATAACCATTTAAAAGCTATTCCCTGTACTGCCATTATTTAAATGAGAGGTTGACTATGCCATTCACTTGCAATACCCAGGGATGGTGAGATGGATTCCTTTCAAGCCATGTGAAGTCAGCATTAAGCACAATTAAAAGGGGGCCCCAGTTGAAGCATATCGAGTGACAACCAGCTAATGCACAGTCTCATTCAAGGGCTGGAGTTGAGATAAATTATCTGCATAAGTTAGGGCTGACACAGAGTGATTCCTTTGACATGAATTCTGTTTCTGATGAACTTCTCAATTAACTAAATGGGGTTTGGATTAACAAAACCAAACCCATTGTCACTAGGAACTCAGCACAGCCTGGAGAAAGAAGATTGACACTGTTTGACTTCTTTGGGACCTCAGGTTAAAAAGGGACTCTTAAAAAGTTAGAATAACATGTAAATTCTACTCTGTAACACCAATAAATCTAGTCAGGATTTTACGTGGTGCTCTATATTCAAGCAGAGTGCCCTTCAGGCTGAACTTAGAGTTGGGTAGACTTACATTGGGGAAAAGAGTTGCAAGTGTAAAGCTGGAGCTAAGTAGTTACAGTGGATGAAAATTCAACATTATAGAAGAAAAATGGCTGAACTCCTGACACAGAAACAATGGGATTTGGGGAATTAAAAGAGATTCATTTTGAAACCGGTCATGACCCACCACCTTTAAAATTCCAGCTGCAATTTTGTAAGTGCAGATCACAGAATGTACATGTTTAATTCTCCGGGTCGTGCATGCAAAGCAAGCGCTGGTAGATTGAACTACCAGGTGGGGTATCATGCTTGCAAAGAAACACACCTGCAAGCGACCCCACACATGCAAATCTGGTGTCACCCTGCAGAAGCTCTATGAAAATTCACCCAGTAGGTTTCCTTCTGAAGTCTAATTGGCTTAAAAAGAAAGTATTTGGTCTGGGTTTGACATTTTACATGCCCCCCTTTGGTGCTCCAGCATGGGAAATCCATTCTCCGGCACTCCTCTCCCTAATGCGCAAAAAGGGAAGATCCACCCACCCCCTCTCCAAAGCAACCCCAAAATAATTCCCACCTACCTGTTTTGGGGTCTACGTCAGCTGGTAAGTGTGGAGGAGGGTTTCCTGGTGTGAAGTGCTCATTGCTGTATGTGATAAGCGGCGTAAGAGGGTGTACATGGTGTGGGTGCTGCACAACTGGCACTTTGTTAGACTGTCAAGAGAAAAAAGTTGACACTGTTAGAGCAGTGCTGGGCATCCCCCCACTACAGCATGAGGTGCAACACACAAAAATCTGAGTAGCCAGGATTTCAATGTGATCCTCAGACTTTTCCAGATTCCTTCTTGGTGTCACCCTTGCAGTTTTCCCACCCCCTTGCTTAAAACCTTCTCACACACCTTCCCTGCTGTTGAGGTTCTTTAATCTTTTTGACCTGTCATGCTCCTGTATGGAGCAACAGCAATTCTTTAAAATTTTTCCTTTTTCTTTTATAATCTTATGCTTCACCTCCAAGATGCAGGCAGACTCCTCAGTGAGGGGCTGAGAGAGTCCCCCATTTAATTAGCAAGAGACCCAAATGCTCACTGACCTGCAGGTCTTTTCCTCTCCCCTTCCTGTCCTCACTCTCAGTTCTGCATTTTACTGCTCATTGCAAATACTCCAGATAAAAAGCCTTTGTAGTGCTGGAGTATTCCCTTCATCAGCAAGCATTAAGCTGACAAGCGATCACCTGCATATTTTATATATATATTTTAGAAGAGCTGATTAATTATCAATTCATCAGAGAGCACTAATAAATGGAAACTGGATACGGATTAATTAGGCTACTAAAATATTCAGCTATATAAATAATGGCAAAACCCCCCAGATAAAGCCATTGAAATGAACACTCTTGTAGGGGGAATAATCACGTAGATATCATGAGGTTTTCCCCATCACATTCCTAGCTCTGGGGGGAAAAAAAAATATTTTTCTCAACAACAATTTAAAAAAAATTTTTAAAAGGCGTGAATGAATGAAAGAAAAAGGCAGGCTGAACTGTAACTTACCCTTACGAGATCACAAAGAAAAAATTAAGCTGAAACCAGCTGAACCGCTGGACCATTTACTGCGAGTAATCCAATTGCAAAAAACCCTATTCCCCATAGAGGATTTTCACTAAAATCCTACAACAGGGACATTTAACCAGATTAGGTACCAGCAAAGATAAAGAGGCTGGTATTAGATGATGAATGGATTAGAGTCAGGTTTCATTTTAGAATGTGTCTTCATTTCCTTTTATTACTTTAAGTAAGGAACAACTTGCATTAACATCAAGTAAAAGGAATCACATTAAAATAAAGTAGTGATACCATGGTGGCCACGATAGCGCCGCTGCTGTTCAGGGTCTGTCAGCACTCCCCTGCCTCACCCTCCTGCTCCAGGACGGCTCCAAGCCCACTGCTCACTCCTCAGCACCCCCAAACACACACACACACCCTCACTGTGCCACCTTAGACAAGCTATTGCTATTATCTGATCTGGCTTCCAATGCTCTGAGCTTCCCTTAAAAGCATTTCAAAAATAATTCAGTTATTCTTTGGGAATGAGGCTCTAGACTGTGAGGAAGGAAAAGGGAAGACAAACTGGGAGAAAGGAGGAAAAGAAACATCTGTCTTCCCTGGATAAACAAGAAGTCCCTCCACCATGCTTTGGCCCCTTTGGCTCCCCCAGCCCCAGCCATAAGTGGCTATTTGGGCTCACTGCTTTGATAACTGCAGAAAAAAGTGTGCATCCAAAAGAAGCCAGCCAAGGGCTGTACTTGTGCTTCCCACAACTTCTCCTGTGTTCTTCACCATGTTCATCTCTTTCTGCCACCCTTACATGGGATGATTCCTCTCCACCACCAACACTGTGGCCACCTGTCAAGTGGCCACTACGCAGGAAAGAACATGGTCACACAGCCAATGCTCTGTTTAACAGCACACTGTGCTGGCTGGGTTGTGGGTCAGATCTGCCAGCTGAACAGCCAAGGACAACTTTTGGCCACACGGATCCATAATGGTTTCACATCAGGAGAAGATATGAGGATTCGGCTCTCCAAGTCCAAAAAGCCAAAGGAGATGCTCTAACCCAAAATCGGTTCTCTTTCAAGTGAACCAAACCAAGCAGCCTGAAAGTAACTGAAGGCTTTGGTAAGGGTTTCACCTAACAAATTATATTTCACACCATACAAAGTAGCAGGCATCTACTCAACAACACATGACATTACAAGCCAAATGACCAGTTGATGAGGTTCACAGAAAAGATCATTTCCAATAAGAGCTATTTCTTCTGGCCAAGAATTGTGTGAACTCCTGCTGTTAGGTGACCCACGGTGCGGTCCCATTTATTGAAGAAGTTAATACATGCTGTAGCTTTGTGCTCTCCCAACTCTATCTTCACATCATTGTAAACCTCACCCAGACCCTGACAGACATTAAGTGCTGTCTTCCACAGAGAGCTTATTTTCACAGAAACTGGAGCTGGTTAGTTAAAAGAATAAGTAGAATAACATTAGAGGGTCAGACTTAAGCCGACAAACAAGAAACAACAAGTGAGAGGAAGCTGGACTGACATGGCTCCATCACCAAAGCCAGATGTACCATAGGAGTAAACATGTAAACTGTGGGAAACCACCACTCCTTGCTTTGATATACCAAGACCGCCCCCAATATCTCCACAAAACAGAACAACTGCTAAATTATGATGAATTTCACTTAACATGTTTCAGAGATAAATAAAAAGCAAAAGGAAAAACAAATAAAAATCAACAATTAAGAGCTTGAGCCTTAGGTCTGCAAATTTTTCCCCTTGTAAGTAATTTTTGTTTAGGTTACTACCATGCACTCAAATGGACCACTCATATAAAGGGGCAAGGGTAGGATACTTTTGCCACTATGATGATGATAGGGCAGAGGTGGGGAGAGAATGTACAAGGGGAAAGGGAGAAACTGTCTTATACATGCTCAAAAACATGCTCTCTGGGACAGAGGAGTGTGATCCACTTCACAGCGAGTCAGTCTGCATCTGTACCACTACCAAGGGACAGATTTCCATTCTGTTTTGCACTGTTAGCACACACTGGGGAAAGGGACCATAACTCCCCTCAGAACAGCACACACAATTTGCAAGCCAAGCTAAACATGCATAATATGCTAAACAAGCTGCTCTTTAAAAGTACCATTCCTGAAGTTAACTAAGCTTCCTTGGAAAAGAAAAATAAAGGACAATCTGGGAAAGAGCAGGATTAATCCTGCAGATTCATCTTCCTTTGAAGCCAATGGGAGCTCTGCCTGAGTAACAAATGTGGCCCTAACCCCATCCACTGGCAATGAAAGGTAAACCACAGCAGCCATCAATAGGAGACACCCATGAGAAGACTTTAGACAGCCCCCTGCAAAAGGCAATATTCTGCAATATGCATTTGTGAGCACTTATCAGGGACACTTCTAAGCTAAGAGCCACTGTGAGATGCAGGCGTTTCTCTGGCAAGCTGAAGAGCGCCATTTATGGCTCTGTCAGGCATGGGAAGGGGAGCTGCACTGGTACACACAGATTAGCATCAGGGCATGTGCTCACAGGACTGGAACAAGAGGAGATTTCTAAAGAGAAATCCCAACACCTAAGAGGTACCAAGCCCTCTGCTGATAAATCACCCCTCTCCATTGAAAGCTGAGGTCTCATATGCTAGGTTAGAGGGCATGGTAAAGAATTGCAAAAAGACAAGAGAAGTTTGCTTTTCTTGATAACTGCTGCCTGAAGCAACCAGAAAAAATTGTCCCCATAGGGGCTCTACTACTAAACCTCTCTATATGAATTTGAAATGCTTCTGGGAGTGCTTAAACACAGATCAGTTTAAACAATAATGGAGCACTAGAACAAAAAAAAAATTCCCACACCAAAACCACAACAAATTTTGGACTGATAAATGTTTGAAAGGAGTACTGAGATCCATTTAGACTAAGTTCTGATAGGTGCCTTTAGGGAACAAAAAAACCTATCTGAACTTCAGATTTAAACTGCAGGGGATTGTGTGTATAAATTGCTGTGTATTAGTCTTTGTTGCATGGTAAGGACATTTCATTAACAGGATGAAAGATGCTTCTATGCGTATACAGCCCAATTTAATACACCCCACTGATGAATACTCCCCATTTATTGAAGAAGTTAATACATGCTGTATAAATCAATAGTTCCTAAGTCTCTGAAAGCAACATAGGACTTGCATAAGATGAAACATTGTATTGTTGAGCACACAAAGAGAAACCAACCTCTAAACAGGAAGAGTTTACGACTGCAATTTCTGCTTGCAAATTCATGGCTTGTTTGGCTTTGGCAATAAAACCACAGTATCATATCGACTCCAAGCCAGAAAAAAACATGCCGGAGACACCAGAGGATGTCCTCAGCAGGATAATGTGAGGTTAGTAAAGGCAGGTCTGCACAAAAAGCCACCCAGGCTGAAAACAAGCCATCGTGCCATGTCAGCATGGCAGCGGCCAAAGCCTCTGGCCTCTGACTCCTTTCCAGTGCATCCCGAGGGCAGGGGGAGGCTCCTGCACCAACCCAGCCTAAAACTCCAGTAGCTGCCAGAATAGCCCATGTAGCTGCAGCCCTTTCCCTGACCTGGGTGGCCTCTGAAATGTCCTTCAAGCCCTGTGAGGCAGGGAGGTGCTGCAGCCCACCGGGCACCACTCAACCACCCACGACCAGGAGGGACTGAGGAGGTGCTCACACCCAGACCCCAGAACCCTGGCCCCTTCCTCCACTATCAGGAATGAGACCTCTCCATCCTCCTTAAAACCCATTAATCAAGAGACACTGAAAACAAATGGAGCTAGAGCTCCGCCTGTCTTTTTGCCATGTCCTCCTCTTCCCCACTGCTCTCCTTTTCTGCTGAAGAAAGATGGGCCCTGAAAGTGCTTTTATGAGCCAACACAATACAATAAAACAAAAGCAGCACAGAAGAGGGTTTGTCAGGCTTTTCCCCTCCTCCAGGGTGGATGCAGGTCGACAGTGGTCTTGAATTAGTAGGCCCTCCTGGAGTTGCTCCTTGGGCTTAGCAAGGAGTACCATTCAATACCAGTTCACATTAAAAAATAGGTTTCTCTGTATTTTCCTGCTGATGCTATTGCAGTTTTACTGACTGTGGCCAGTGAAATGCAAACAGATGCTCCTGAACTGCTCTGCAGTTCCAAAGATACTCATAAAAGGAGTTTCTTTTTTTTTTTTTCTAAAGGCTGATATCTCCCTAATTCTGCCGAGGAATGACATCCTTACACCCCCTCACCACCCTGACGCCCCACACAAATCAGGAAATTAAGTTGCAAGTAAAGGCAAATCCCAAAATATTGCTGCAAATATCGAAATACTTTTCCACTTCCAGCAGAGTCACCACCACCCAAAGCAGAGCATCTGGTAAGCAGCACTGCAGGTCTGAGCATCACCCACATCAGGAGCCACTCTGGGTGGCACCCCAAACTACACCAAGGAAAATGCACACCATTTAGGTTAACTGAGAAACTAAAGCCAACCAAACCCACCAGCTATATGTGACTTGGTACTCATCCCCTTCCCAAGCATAAAAATTCAACACGAGTGATGAAGCATTTCCTGAAAAATATCAAAGATTTCATTTTACCCAGCCCTGTACAGCTAGTGAAGTCACAGTTTATTTTTTTAAGGATGCTTTCACACCTGACTAAGCATTCCTGAAAACTACTTCCCCTTGCTCCTTTTATGGCTGATACAGTGGCCTGAGCCCTTTCTCAGTTTAATGTAGCTGATTCCTGCCTAAGGTCCTGCCCTAAGCTAACTGCCCATTGTAGCAGGAGACAAGGCCTCCATTGATAATCACAACTCACCCTGCTAGGAAAAGGCTCATTTTCTTCTTTCACACAAATGATGACAGCAGCACTGACAACCATGTGCTGGGACAATACCCTCCCCAGGCTCAGCCTTAAAAAATAACCCTGAAACCCCTGCAACAACCCCCACTGCCCTACCCTTAATATATAAATAAAATAAAATTTTAAAAAATGGGGACATACACACACAAACACAGTTTTGCAGCCTTGCTTCTTCCCCTTCCCCCCCGACCACTTCCCAGGCCACCGAGTGCCTACCTGCTCCAGCAAGAACTGCTGGCTTTCAATAAAACCCCGTGGTCTATTAGCAGTCTCTCAGACAAAACAACAAAATCAGCTTCCTGCCTCTAAGTGTCCAGCAATTCATTCATGAAAAGAATAATTTTGGGTTTTTTCCCCCCTTTAACTCAGATGAAGTGTCCCCTGAATATTGCAGAGCTAAGCCCCCGTGCTTGACATTTTTCCACATCCTTCCTGTCAGGGTGAGAAGGCACTGAGGGGAGGGGGTGGGGAAATAAGGATTTAAGATGTTCAGGAAATTTCCACTTAATTTCGCCGAAAGGCAATTACGTGAAATGATCTGGTGACAATTAGCATACGCCAAATCCTCTAGTGTACAAGGGGAAGGACTGGGGTTTAGCTATCTAATTACTGCCTCTTAGTTCCGATGCAGGAGGATAAAACACACCAGTAGTAAAACATTATTAAGTGTGCTCACACTCTGCTTTCAAAGCTGTTGTGGGCTGTAAGTTTATTGCTATGGCATTTGGAGTGGGGTTTTTCTTTTTTTTTTTTCCCTTTTTTTTTTTTTTAGTAAAAGAAAGAAACTTGGGGTTTTAAATACAAGTTAAGTGCTGCAGTCTTGGACAATGTGGTGTTACTCTAATGTCAGGTCAGACCCAAACAAGCACCTGCTACACAAGTGTACAATTTGAGATCCTTCAGCAACACTGGAATTACATCTGCAGCAGTTAGATTTTACCTTACTTATTCTCTTAAGGCTTCACTGATAAAGAGAAAGCACTCTGCTCACCTGCTCTGCCCCAGCTCAGCATATGAATTCACACACCAGTTACATCATCTATAGCCCAGAACTGTGGCCTGCATGTATCCAGGCAAGCCTTACACTGAGGATCAACATTAGAGATTATTTGATCAACAGGTGGACTTTCCCATACCAATAGGACAGGGTAGTGCTCAGTCCCTTCAAGTTTCAGGTAACAAAGCACCAATATTTATTTCTTCCATTACAAAAGGAGAGGCAGTTTCTTCCCCAATGTGACAAATACTCAGTGCTTTCTCTGCATACCTTAGTTAATTTTAATTACTAGACAGATACCAACTCTGCAGAGCAGGCAAGCCTTCATTCATTCTAACAAGGCAAAAAAGCAAAAACACTTGGCATATATTACATTAAAACTGAAAAATACTCTTTTGCTAAACCATACCAGTACAAGGTGTGCTGGATGCACAAACACTAAGCAAAGAGATGGGTGAAACCAAAGCAGATCTTTGGGAAATGGTCCTGAACACAAACAGGGTAGGAAGGGAAGAGGCACAAAGCAATAATACAAGCACAAAAATTAAGAGAAGACGAGAAGCAGTGAAAAAAGCAAATATAAGCAAAATAGTGCTTATAATTGCCCCGACAGACCTTGCTCCATGCTTTTGTGTGAATACCTAGTCATGCAATTTGATTTACTGCCCAGCATTCTCTGAAATGCCTCATTATAAACAGGCTTTAATTCTTGCTTAGAAACCACTTATTTCAGCACTAGACAGACATATATACTGTAGGACAAATAGCTGCTGATTTTTATTAGGGTATCTGTGATTTCTGTCTGTAGCAAGAACTTGAATGTGAGGCTGTTAAAAAACTGTAAGAAATGAAAGAAAATTAGCATGTATGCCTATACCTTCTTGTACTCGGCAATTTCAGTACTAACAGCATTATTAAAAAACTACCATGCACATACATGCTTTAAGATATGATGGCAAGTTTTCAGTACAGCTTTTTAAAATGCAGCATTCACAGCGGACTGTGCTCTACAGCAATATGCAACACACGTAGCAAACGTATATTAAATTCCTTAACAAATAACAAGGCTCTAAAAACTGTTTTCATTTTTTTATACGCTAAAAACATTACATGCTGCACAATTAACTGATGCAATTAAGTAAATCCAGACCAATTATTTCTTGCATAAATTCAAAAAAGTTTCCGTAAAAATGTTATGTTAAATGCACATCAGAACTGAAACACCTTGTAAGTATTTCAGAAGAGAAGAACAGGCACATTTACACAGTGCTGTCAGGCCTTTTGCCCCAAGTCCCAGTAAAAAAAAATTTCTCTAAAGGTATAATGTTTGTGAGATCTCACCACCAGTCTGGTAAAACCTGCATATGCAACAACACACAGTGAAAGAAGAAACACCTAAATAACTGTCCTTTTAGATTAATTAATTTTAGACAAATTCTACAGAATTTTATCCCTTGTTTTATATAAGAAAAGGCAAATAAATCAGCTAAGCTAATCAGGCAAAGGTACCACACAGTATTGAAGTGATAGAAATCCTCCTCCTAGATTGAGTGACTCTGTAAGCAAGTCTGACAGAGTTAGAAAAGGAAACAGCAGAAACTCAAGACTTCCACAAAACCAACAGTGAAAATGTGATGCATTGTAGAATTCTCCAATAAGTTTCTCCAATAAGGGTAACACACAAAACAGGCTGAGGGGTAGCTTTACTTTCTGCAATATATAATCATAGGAGAAGGAAAGTCTCATGGACTTCTGACAGCAAACACAGAACCACTGTATTAAAACATGTGTTACCTCATATTTATGAGCATTCAGCCTGATTTTTCATACTCCTTTATCCCTGGGTAAAACAATTCTTATGCAGTGTCCCAAAAATTTTCCCCTTTCACACTACAGCTGAGCTTTCGGAAGAACTCAGAAAATTTAACTGTCAACCAAACACAGGATCAAAAGCACCCAATAAATAGTACTATGTAGTATTTTTAATAATTAAAACAAAAAATCTCGTTTCATGTATGACATGAGTTAAACCATTCCATCTCCAAACCCCCTTAACTGTAACGTATGTGCCCTGCTACAAACCAACTTTTCTTCCTTTAAGAAAAAAACCCCAAAACCCAAACATTTTTACCTTCATGGTTTCAGAGTTTAGGAAATATCGTACTGAACTGAAGAAAGCTTTGAAGTGGCCCCCTCCGCCCCAAAGGAAAAAAAGAGAAGAAAAGCTAGTGATGTCATGGTCACTGTGTGAGTGCCTGACTGCAGATGTAACACAGCCCTACACGCGCTCACACTTCTCCCTCGCTGGTAACCATTGTTCAGCAGCCGGGAATCAGCCCCCGAAACCTGCTGCACACCGGGCTCTGAAACACCGCCCCGCCAACACACCCCGATCCCACCCTGGATGCACCGGGAAAAAAAAATCCCTTTCCCCCTCCTGCCCCTCCCCAGGCAAACCCCAAACCCGGGCGGAGGGAAGGGCGCAGAGGAGGAGTGCAACAACTGTCCCGCTGCACCATTGTGTCGCGACAGCGGCTCTGCCGCGCGCTCCTCGCCACTGCTGTCAAATTAAGCGGCATCGAAAAGTCGCGCTTCCCCCTACTAGAAAAGATGATTACCATAAAATAAATAAATAAAAACAATGTAGCTAACAAAGGTCACAGCTGGAGATGCTTGCTTGGTTTCTCACGCTCCCCCCCTCCCCATTTTTTTTTTTTTGATTCCACACAGGAAGAAAGGGAAGGAGAGGGAGAGAGGAGGAGAGGGAGAGAAGTCACATCAGAAGTTCAATGGTCAAGACGGAAAGCGCGCACGCAGAAAGTGCTACTCACCCAGCAATTCAAATTGAGATGCCAGCAGCCGAACTGCTGGAAGAGAGAGAACCCAGAGGCAAGCGCTCCTCCTTTACCACTCAAATCTTCCATTCCCACTAAAATTGCATCCCTCGGGTACATAACAGCTTTGTCTTTCCTTCTGTTAACCTCAAAAACTTTTTTTCTTTACTGTCTAGATGCCAATTGTGCTGGCTTTGTATTATTTTCCTTGCAGCTTTTCTCTCTCTTTTTCTTTCCCCGCTCCCCCCCCTTCACTTAAAGTACTGGAAAAGCTGTCTTAAAAGATCAAGATGTCTCCAGTTTTTTGGCCTGGTGTTTTCTGAATGCTCAAAATCCACTGTCATGTTGGCTGTGAGAAGTGTCTTATTTCTAAATTGTCGGCTGCAGTTATCAAAATTTAGAGAAGCCTCCTGTCTTTTCCAATATAGCACTTTACCATCATCCTTCCAGGGAGTGGGGAAAAGACTTTCTCCCCCCCACCCCGCCCCCCCCACGCAGGTATGTCTGTTCACAAGAGCTAAAAAGCAGTTACTTTGGAAATCAATGACAATGCTACTCCAAGCCAGGTTGCGCAGGTATTACTAAGTGCAGCGAGGAAACACCGGCCGGCCGTGAGGGAGCATGATCAGTTAAGTGTAGCAAGCAGTCACTTTATCTGCAAGATTGTCAAATCCCTCAAAACAAATTTCTTAGGGGGAGAGCTGTAAGGAAAATGTATTTTCTTGTCATTGTAACACTGAG